>NW_023494795.1:7350481-7640617 GCF_904425465.1 Colossoma macropomum
CAAGCTGCATCCGAAAAGCCACCAACATTGTAGACCCACCCACACACCCCTCACGCAAACTGTTCTATCTTCTGCCATCCAGAAGAAGGTACCACAGCATTCGGACCCTCACAGACATTTTTTCCACAAGCCATCAGATTACTCAGTTTCCATTGACTGAATTGACTTGATTATTAAGTGAATACTTCACTTAATAAAATTCATATATCTGACTACTTGCATTTTTGCACATTTTATTTCTTGAACAATAATGGCTGCTAGAATACTGTATCAACCAATAATGTATTCCATTGCTGTTCTGGTTGCTACCTCAGTGACCGCTATGCTCATATATCCCAGGCTAGCTGCTAATATGTCATAGCATGTTACATCCTGCTTTGCACAATCTACATATTCTCAGTACTTTTCAGAATTCTCATATTTATTGTCTGCACTGTGTACATGGTATTGTTTTGCACTTATGTCCTTTTGTTGCACCATGGTCTTGGAGGAATGCTGTTTTGTTTCGCTGTGTACTTGCTATATAGCTTAAATGACAATAAAGCCTCTTCAACTTGATATATATCTTTAGGAGAGCTGCCCAATCAAAATTTTTCACAAATAACCACTCCCACTTTGCTGCTCATTTCATTCCAAGCAAACGAAACTGATCTCAGAGAGCTGCTCTCTCAGTTTGTGAGTGCAGAAAAATGGAAGAGGCCAGTATTTCAGTAGCTCAGGACCAGTTCAGCTGTCCAGTCTGTCTGGATCTGCTGAAGGATCCAGTGGCTATTCCCTGTGGACACAGTTTCTGTATGGTGTGTATTAATGGCTGCTGGGATCAGGGTGATCAGAGGGGGGTCTACAGCTGCCCCCACTGCAGAGAGACCTTCAGTCCAAGGCCTGTTCTACGCAGAAACAACATGCTGGCTGAAGTGGTGGAGGAAGTGAAGAAGAAACTCGAAGTTGTTTCTCACTGTTACGCTGGACCTGGAGATGTGGAGTGTGATTCCTGCACTGGGAGAAAACGCAAAGCCATCAAGTCCTGTTTGGTGTGTCTGGCTTCTTATTGTGAAACTCATCTTAAACCTCACTATCAGTCTCCTGCCTTTAAGAAGCACCGGCTGATCAAAGCCTCCAAACAGCTGCAAGACAAGATCTGCTCTCAACATGATGAAGTGATGAAGATCTACTGTCGTACTGACCAAACATGCATCTGTTATTTGTGCATGATGCATGAACACAAAGGTCATGATACAGTTGCAGCTGCAGCAGAACGATCCAAGAAACAGGTGAGAACATGAAAATGAATAGAATGGCTTTATGCTTAATCAGTTTTTCTTATGTAAGTTGGATTATTCAGGTATGGAATTTAAACTGTAGTGAAATGGCTTAAGTGACACTTGTGTTTAAGAAAGTGGTACAACTTGTCTGACACATTGGTTGTACTAAAAGAGTTAAACCAGTCAAGCAACATTTCATTAGCCAGCTCTTATCTTCCAACATACATTCCAGGTCAAACCTCAGCTGCCTGTGGAGATTTCCCCACAGTTAACTCCTACCTGACACAGATCACAACTATGCAAGAAATGTCAACAATAAAACACTGATAACTTTGGCATCACATTTCACAATGCAGTTAATTTGAACAACAACAATATGCAATGTTGATAGGCAGGGGCAGAAATGACCTGCTAAATGAAGTTTAATTATGATAAAAACAGCAATAAACTCTAAAATACAGTCATAACACCCTGAATAATTGCAGTTTCATAGTGTAGTACAGTGGTCACCAGTCCTCCTCCTTAAGATCTACCTTCCTGCAGGTTTCACCTCCAACCCACCTGTAACACACCTCATTGAGCTAATTAAGGACTCCTAAAGGCAATAATTAGATGGATCAGGTGCAGTTGATTAGGGTTGGAGCTAAAGTCTGAAGGTAGATCTCCAGGATCAGGGTTTGGGAGCGATGGTAGAGTGTGAATGTAATGTTGTAGCTTTATTCACCTGCGGTTGGGATCCAAATCTATAATGTTAGTGTTTTACACTGCTTTGCAGACTCTTAACATGGCATTTAGTTTCTTCTGAAAATCTGATTTCACTGTCTGTATTAATAAGAATTATTGCAATATGCTATGAACTAAATTAGGTTTTATTCACATTTAGCTTGTCTTTTTCCCATTGAGCCCCTGCCCCCAAAATGTCTATGCATGGGCCTACTTGTATGTCAAAATTCACAAATAGCCTAACTTCATAAAAACTTTTCCTCAGAATCAGCTAGAGGAGATACAGGTTAAATCTCAGCAGAGACTCCAGGAGAAAGAGAAGAAGCTGCAGGAGGTGAAACAGGCTGTGAAGACTCTTAAGGTGAGTAGTGAGGAGTCCAGTGTTGGACACTTAGAGATCCTACACAGCCACAATGTGGACAGTGAGTCATTTAGAGTCCCAGTGAGAGAGTGAATGATGTGTAAATGGAGCTCCATCTTGTGTGTGTGTTGTAACAGAGCTCTGCACAGGCAGCAGTGGAGGACAGTGAGCGGATCTTTACTGAGCTGATCCGCTCCATTGAGAAAAAGCGCTCTGAGGTAACAGAGCTGATCAGAGCTCAGGAGGAGGCTGAACTGAGTGGAGCTGAAGAACTCCTGGAGCAACTGGAGCAGGAGATTGCTGATCTAAAGAGGAGAGACACTGAGCTGGAGCAGCTTTCACACACAGAGGATCACATCCATTTCCTCCAGGTAACAATCACTGACTGATCTACAGAACTGAAATACAGTTAATTATGGCAGAGTACAAATAATACAAATGTCTCACTAATACTAAACGTGTGTTACTTAATGATTTCTAGTTACATAGAGAGATACATAGACTGTCTATTAGTTTTACGCCAACATACCTACAACTTGAAGAAAGTTGTCAATGACATTCCGATTGGCAGTCTGCATGTTTCTGTAAACATTTCTGTGCACTTTGTGTGCACCTTCTTCCTACATAGTCACATAGAACTTAAACTTTAAAGAAAAAACACAAACTTACAACAATTGTTCTTTATTTGTTACTCAATTCATGCAGGACCCAATACATAACAGCAAATTATCAATTAAAGGAAAAGTTGTCAGGTCTAAGTTGGTCTACGACTCTTCTCTTGTGCATTGTTATCTCTGTGACTTGTGTTTCTCTCTGTAGTGTTTCCAGTCTCTTTGTGTCTCTTCTGGATCTGAGGACTCACCCAGCATCACTGTCCATCAACATCTCACATTTGATGGAGTGAGGAAATCTCTCTCTGATCTGAAAGAGAGACTAGAGGAATTCTGCAAGCAGGAATTTAGCCAAATTCCACCACACACTAAAAAGAGCTTTGCTGATGTGGAACGTGTGGATAAAAATATTTTCCAGCATAGACAAAGGACAAGTGAGTATAATCTTCATGGAAATGACGGAATATATATCTGTTACTGTTTTTGCTGCCCTCTACTTATGTAGTTTTGAATGTTTTCATTAGCCTGGTAGTTCAAATATTCTATTTATTTTTTGCGTACAATTAAAAAACTGATATTGGCCAGACATGGTTACTCACACACAAAGGAACAAGAGAGACACATACAGAAAGTGGCAACACTTTGATTGAGCCCAGCTGCATTACATAATAACACTGACATACTCATGTCATAAACATGGTATAGCAGATGTGATATGCAGTTGTTAGTTGTCACAACAGACAGTAACATAACTGGCATGTTATCATTGCTGTTAACTGTCTTAACAGATTGCAAAGTGTTTGATGTGATGGCAGCTGACTAGATTACACAGTAATTAGTATGTGACATTACATCAAATATTACAATGAAGAGTAATAGAAACACTAATGAATTACTGAACACAATCTGACATGACAACTCATGATATCTGCCATGGCATGTTAATGGCATGGGTATGTTACAGTTAACACAGTATCCGTTTTTCTGATACTGAAAGTGAATAACCATTTTGACATAAATTAAAGAAATTTGAAAAATATGGCATTTGAACCTTTTTATGGAATTGTATGTATTAATCATGTCCAATAATTAACAAGTTAATTTTGAAAAACCTTTCATGCATTGTCTTATTCTTTTTTTTTCTGTTGGATGATTTGGTGTGTGTGTCTCCACAGCTGCAGCACCTACGAGGATTTTACCCTCAGAGCCAAAAATCAGAAAAGATTTTCTAAAGTGTATGTACACAATACACACACACACACACACTCTCACACACACACACACACACACTCACACAAATACATGCACAGATTCATTTGTAAATGCTTACTTAAATATGAATGTTCTAATTTTTTGACCTTTAAATGTTTGTATTTCTTTTTCTCTTTGTTAGATTTCTGTCAGCTGACTCTGGATCCCAACACCGTAAATCAGAACCTCAGTCTGTCTGAGGAGAACAGAGTGGTGACGTACAGTGGGGGACACCAGCTTTACTCTGATCATCCAGGGAGATTTGACAGCTGGTCTCAGGTGTTGAGTAAGGAGAGTGTGAGTGGACGCTGTTACTGGGAGGTTGAGTGGAGCAGTTGTAGAGGTTGGGGGTTGTTCATATCAGTCTCATATAAAGGGATCAGAAGGAAAGGACGGGGTTATGAGTCTAAGTTTGGACACAACAGTCAGTCCTGGAGTCTGCAGTGTTCTCCCTCTCTCTCTTTCTATCACAACAACATTCACACTGAGATCTCAGCCTCATCATCCTCCAGAATAGGAATGTATGTGGATCACAGTGCAGGAACTCTGTCCTTCTACAGCGTCTCTGACACAATGACCCTCCTACACACAGTCCACACCACATTCACTCAGCCTCTCTATGCTGGATTCTGGGTGAGCCTGGGAACTGTGAGATTGTGTGATCCAAATTAATGTTTCTGTTATTTATTTTGGTTACTTTATAGGAAGCTTTAAAAAAATGACATTGTTGGTTATGTAGGTTACTTACCAAATCAAAGCATAACAGAGGTATGAAGAACTGTTGATTGTAGCTTTTGTGAGCTTCTGTGTCTTTCATATTTGCTTTTGGAGACATGGTCATGAACAAATCCTCAATAACTCAGTAACTCCATAAAAAAGATGAGGGCATATCTTGAACGAATGAATGAATGACTGAAAAATGAACAAATGAATGAATTAATTAATAGTTAAATAAATAAATACTTACAATAATAATAATAATCCCTCTGACATTAAAAAGTTAAGATTTTAACCAAAAGTCATAGAAGAGAGAAATATCAGCGACCAATCAGAGTATGTCATGCCCTCACAGGCACAAAACCCCACCCCTCAACTAATCAGAAGAGTGTATTTGCTGTAAGTCCCTTCCTGGACCTTCCACCCCCAAGGTCCCAACTTCAATTCCCATCCCACACACAACCGTTTCCTGAAAACTGACCCTTCTGTTGTCTGTTTTGAACAGATAACAACTTACTCACCTGCACCCTCAACAGTTTTTTTTAATCTAGATATCCCCATCCCCTCACACATTTTTGTTTAGCCATTTTGAGATGCTATGACACTAATATCGATTTAAATTTTCCTGCTAAAGTTCAAAAGATGCCAGCCAATCAGATGTTTGTTTTCATGAGTATACATAGGATCACACTCCTCCCCTCTACCCATTACACTGTGAGCAAGAGTATTTAAGAGTTAGTGTTTCAAAAGATGTAGATGAAGCTAAGAACCAATAATCCTGGATGCACCAAAAAAGCTGGCGACAGCTTTGTCTAGATTGACTTTGCGACTCAATGAGTCAGACAAGTTTCATGTATGACTATCGAATGGGAGTTACTTTGGGTTTGTTTTTCACAAACAAAATTACAGCGTTACCCTCTTCAGCACTCCGACAGAGAGTTTCACGGATACCACAGGGAAATTCATCGGAATGGTTGGAGCAGTTTCAAGAAATGCTGTGGTGATTTATACTCTTACATGAACTACAGATGTGTAGAGTTTGAGCCCAATTACTAGATACTCATAGTACCCTGGAAACCTTTAGGCCATCCATTTTTACACACTTTTGCTCTCCATACCAAAAGAAATGCTGATGGTATGCACAACATATGCCTATCTATGCTGTGCAGCCACAAGCGTTTGGCACCGGACATGGGATTTATTGGAAAAGATTCCCACGTGATCGTAAAATGGGATGATTGGAAAGAGTTAGAATACTGCATGAAGAATATATAAAATGCACTTAAAAGATTGTTTGATGAGCTGGAACAAATTAAAAGCATGGAAGAACTTAAAATGAGTTTGAATTATTATTTTGAAACCAACAACAGCTATCCAATTGCAAGAAATGTTGCTGTGGACACTGAGATTATGTTTGTGAAAGAAACTGGGGGAGAAATCACAAGTGGAGTGATGTCACAAACCCCATCACGTACTGAATAAAGCCAAACTCACAAAAGTTTTTGTACTCATAGTGACAACAGATCATCTGCTGAAATGACTCACGAACTAGAAAGTAAGTAAGTAAGTAAAGTTTATTTATATAGCGCTTTTTACAACAGGTGTTGTCACAAAGCAGCTTTACAAGGAAATCAGCATTACAGAAAGAAATCCGGGTCCGAGCCCCCATGAGCAAGCCAGTGGCGACAGTGGCAAGGAAAAACTCCCTATGAACTCATAAACATGTACTCTTATGTTCTGAACATGGATAACCCTTTTACAGGATTGACTCATCCGAAAGCATCTGATGAATTTGATAGATGTATATGTATGACTGTGCTTTCCATCATCCATGCTGTGACCAGTGATCTGCTGAAAAGAAAAATTGAAAGAGATATGAGAGAAAAATGCAATGGATGCGCCATTGACCACCCTAGTCAGCATCAGCATACATGTTTGTATGATCCTGACGACTATTATCTACACATCAACGCTAAAAGACTGTTGATGAAACTGTATAAATCTTGGCTAAAATACACTTTAGCCAGAGCTCTAAAGTTGGTCGGAATCTCATCCATACCATCTCTGGAAAAAATCCAAGCCATTGCTGAAACAATCGTGTGCAATTTGTGAGATCAAACTCAAGGTGGCTCTGAAAGAGATCAAAGACAAAACTACACAGGTTTACAGCGAACATGTGAACAAACATATCTGTTGACTACTGAAACTTTCATTGCTCTCTGGATCCAACTGACCCACCTTATACACATGGGTAATCTCAGCTCCACCATCGCTAACCTCTCCAAGAAGCATCTGAAGGTACAGGTTACATCTCTGCTCTGCTCTAATTGAACTGAGAGTTAATGATAAAAATGTTTTTCAAGCCAATTATATGTAGACCTACACACAGTTTATTTTAAAACTAGAAAAGAAAATGGAGTTTGTACGATGTTCAAACATAAATTGGATCTGCTCTGTGCTGCTGTAAATGGTTCACATCCATTGCATGAATATATGTCATGTTTTATATCACTTTTGAAATATCGGCTGAACGTAAATTCAGTCATTTTTTGTGCATCTTAACCTATGTAGCCAATGTGTGTGTTTTAAAGATCATGAATAAGGAAAATGTCGATGTTGGAAAAACAATTGACTGTTTGTTTTCTTTTTTTAATAGACAATAAAGTAAATCTATTTCATGTCATGAGATTTGTAACAATAAAATGTTGACTTCACACTTGTTTTTGTTCATTATTACAGAGGCGCACCAAAATGACTGAGCAGTTGTTGAAACATATATATTATACACCATCTGACCCAGGGTCTTATGGAGGGATTGAGAGTTTGCAAAGAGCTATTGTTGAGGAAATAGGTAAAAGGGTAAATGATAATTACATCAAAAGCTGGTTAGCAGCTCAGGATGCATACACTCTCCATAAACCTGTTTCTGTGAAATATAAAAGAAACAGAGTTTTTCTGAAAAACATGGGTGACCAACTTATCAGAGAATAATGACTATGAAATTTAAGTTAACTTGTATAGATATTTTATCCAAATATGCTTGGGTACGTGTATTATGAAACAAGTCAGGAGTTGAGGTGACCAAAGCTTTTGAATCCATTCTAAAGGAAGGGAGAGTTCCTACAAAACTGCAAACTGACCAAGGGAAAGAATTTTTATCACTTTTTAGGATGGCAGTCCCCAATTATTAAAAGGGGTAAATCTATCGTAAAACCTCAATTAAAAACAGTGGCAGCATAAGTGATGTGGTAACATCATCACCAAGACTCAAATGCAAAAGCAGCATGGGTCAGAACTCGTGGCGAACAAGAACACTAGGTTGCCTCCTGGGAGGTGGATTGTATTTTCAAATTAAAAACATAAGATCACCAAGGGTAAGGTCTGAGTGAAAAAGAACAAATGAAGAGACAGGCATTCTTCTTCCTCCTCTATCAAACAAAGGACGTTGAACATTTTCTAATGCCATGGTCTTTCCGCTGAATGCACCAAGTCAGGAACTAGATATTTTTACACTACCTTACACTCGAATGAGTATTGAAAAGTATACTTATGTTGAAATACCGCCACTGTTAGCCGTGACTGATAATGGTCCCTTGGAGTTTCATGTGGCCGGCAACGGTGCAGATTACCTAGTCTTGAACAACACCTTTTTACATCTAAGGTATAATATTACAAACCCTAATGGATCCAACATAGCTAATGATACTAAGGTCAGGGTTGTAAACTATCCTATAGCATCTCTGTTTTCACAAGTAGATGTTATGCTTGGAGACTATCTCATCACTCAGTCAAGTAACACATATCCGTATAGATCAATTATGGAGTTAATTATGAATTTTGGAAAAGAAGCTTTAGAAATGCAATTTTCAGCCCTGGTCAGATGGACGTGACAGATCCTCAAGGTTGTAACAGCGGGTTCAAATCCAGGGCCCTTGTAGCGCAGAAAGCAAAACTGTTGACTTGATTGAGCACATTCACTCTGATATATTTTTTCAGGAGAAACTTTTACTCAATGGAGTTTAATTTGAAAATTAAAATAGTTTTAAGTAAAGATGAGTTTTGTCCAATGAAAGAAGAAGCCAAGGAATACATTCTTAATTTACTTACGGCATCTCTGTTTGTGAAAAAAGTAACCATGTCTGCTTCTTTCATTAGACAAAACTCGTAGTTTTGTCTAATGAAAGTTTCACCACTCAGACATGAAATAAAATTAAAAATCTATTAAAATATTTAAAATGATTATCTTTCTGATGTGATATCTCGCTCTGTGGTCTCCGCCTTTGATAATATAAGCTGCCTTCAGCTAAGTCATCTCCATAAATGCATGTGATTGTATAAACTGCAAGACGGGACTGCTACAGAAGTTGTGCATAACTCGTTCATGTATGTCATTGAAAGAGTATCATTTTTTTGCTGACATGTTAATTGGCTTTGCTACAGATTTTGATCTCAAGTGCTGGGTCCAATCCACTGGACCACTGGGTCCACTGATGTGTCTATGTACACTGACATGCCAAAAGTCATGGGAGAGGAAATATTATTGTGCAGAAATCCCAGCAACCATGGTATTTGTAGGTGCAGGATCTCTCATGCGAATGGACCTCTCCATCACATCCCATAAATGCTCAAGTAGGGCAAACATGCAGGCCAAATCATTTGTCACAACTCTCCAGAATACTCCACGGACCAATTCTGGACAACTTGGGCCCGATGGTACAGTGCATTATCCTGCTGAAAAACCCGATCATCGTGGGGGTACATGACGTCCATGAAGGACTGAAAATGGTCACCAAACAGCATAATGGTTAATGACGTGTTTAGGCGGACCAGTGGACCCAACACATGCCATGAGATCACATCCCACACCAGTATGGAACCACCAGCAGCCTGCACAGTGCCTTGTTGACAACTGGGGTAGAATGGCTTCATGGTGTCTGCACCACACACAAACCCTACCATCAGCCCAAAACAATTGGTACCATGGCTCATTGGAGCACGCCAAATGTTGCCAGTCCCACTATCATACCTTGTTCAAACTCTGATAATTCATGTTGCCTTGCCATGAGCATGCTGACCAGTCTTCAACCTCACTCACAAGATAACACCTCTCAACCTATTCAGTTGTGGGCATTCCCAAGCCATCCCCTGAGGTAAAGCCACTTCATAATCAATTTACATACTGCTATGTCATGGCTTTTGGCATGTCAGTGTATATACACACACACACACACACACACACAAGCAGTATTCCAGACTGCATTACTTTGTGCCTTGCTTACCAGTGTAGCAAAATAATGCACTAGCAAAAGCTAGTAAAAAAAAAGTCTGTTCTAGTAGAAAATACTCTGTTTACCATCAAGTGAAATAAGTTCTGAGTAAGATTGTCTATAGACATTGAGCTTTTAGCTCTAAAAAAAAATCCTTGAGAGATCTGCCCAATCAAAATCATCCACAGGTAACCACGCCCACTTTGCAACTCCTTTAATTCTGAGCAAACAAAGCTGATCTCAGAGTGCTGCTCTCTCAGTCTGTGATTGCAGGAAAATGGCCGGTATTTTAGTAGATCAGGACCAGTTCAACTGTCCAGTATGTCTGATTCTGCTAAAGGATCCAGTGACTATTCCCTGTGGACACAGTTTCTGTATGA
The DNA here is from genome assembly GCF_904425465.1 of Colossoma macropomum. NCBI lineage: Eukaryota > Metazoa > Chordata > Actinopteri > Characiformes > Serrasalmidae > Colossoma > Colossoma macropomum. Next base: position 7,361,054 of record NW_023494795.1, read on the forward strand.
TGTGTATTAATGGCTGCTGGGATCAGGATGATCAGAGGGGGGTCTATAGCTGCCCCCAGTGCAGAGAGACTTTTCACTCCAAGGCCTGTTCTACACAGAAACAACATGTTGGCTGATGTGCTGAAGAAACTGAAGAAAACGGGACACCAAGCTGCTCCTCCTGCTCACTGTTACGCTGGACCTGGAGATGTGGAGTGTGATTCCTGCACTGGGAGAAAACGCAAAGCCATCAAGTCCTGTTTGGTGTGTCTGGCTTCTTATTGTGAAACTCATCTTAAACCTCACTATCAGTCTCCTGCCTTTAAGCATCACAAGTTGGTCAAAGCCTCTAAACAGCTACAAGAGAAGATCTGCCCTCAACATGATAAACTAATCGAGATCTACTGTCGTACTGACCACAGCTGCATCTGTTATTTGTGTATGATGCATGAACACAAAGGTCATGATACTGGTTGCAGCTGCAGTAGAACGATCTGAGAAACAGGTGAGAACAAGAGATTTTATAGAATGACTTTATGCCTAATCAATTTTCATCATGGTTGCTGCGATAATTATACATATATTTTAGTTTATGGTAATAAATGAAATGACTTAAGTGAAAGCCTAAGCCTAAATAACTTGTCTCGTCACATTGTTAGAACTAAACGAGTCAAACAAGTCATTCGACATTTAATCAGCGAACTCTTATCACCCAGAACACATTTCTTAGGTCAAAACTTAGAAGAACAAGAGTAAACTTTACCTCTTCAGCTGCCAATTATATATATAGATACTTATATGCAGGCATGTGCACAAACACCACAATGTGGTTAATTTGAATAACAACCACAAATAATGTTGGCAGGCCGAGGTGCAAATAACCTGCTAAACCAATATATTAGGGTTCAATCATAGTCAGGTTGCCCTTTTGTTCCATTGAGTTCCTGCCCCCCAAAATGTCTGTGCATGAGCCTGTTTGTACATGAAAATACACAAATAGCTCAATAAAACCTCTTCTTTTTTCCCCAGAGTCAGCTAAAGCAGGAGCAGAAGAAATCTCAGCAGAGACTCCAGGAGAAACAGAAGAAGCTGCAGGAGGTGAAACAGGCTGTGAAGACTCTTAAGGTGAGTAGTGAGCAGAGATCTGCTGGAGCAGCTGTTTCACAGCTCAGTCAGACTCTCCTCCAGTCAGACAGTGAGGAGTCCAGTGTTGGACACTTAGAGATCCTACACAGCCACAATGTGGACAATGTTACCAACTGCTTTTCAGCCAGTTCATAAACACGAGAGGCCACAAGTGACGTTTCACACTAGATTATCTTAAAACTTTTTTTTTAAACAATGTGGGTAGACAACATTAGTTAACCCAGACAATGTCAAAAATGGCACTATTTTTTATCAGCTAGGGTTGGCAGGCAAAACCAGACACTTTGGTATGAAGGTGGAAGTTCATGTTTCATCGCTCTATCTAACTTTCACTCAACACAATTCAAACAAGAGCAGCCAAGCGGCTAAGAGGGGGTTCACTACAACTAACAATCGAGGGTCACAGTGGGAGAGTGAATGATAGTTGGTGTTTAAATGGAGCTCCATCTTGTGTGTGTGTTGTAACAGAGCTCTGCACAGGCAGCAGTGGAGGACAGTGAGAGGATCTTTACTGAGCTGATCCGCTCCATTGAGAAAAAGCGCTCTGAGGTAACAGAGCTGATCAGAGCTCAGGAGGAGGCTGAACTGAGTGGAGCTGAAGAACTCCTGGAGCAACTGGAGCAGGAGATTGCTGATCTAAAGAGGAGAGACACTGAGCTGGAGCAGCTTTCACACACAGAGGATCACATCCATTTCCTCCAGGTAACAATCACTGTCTGACCTGATTGCAAATTGCAAAAAGTGTCTCACTAATACTTAAGGTATGAGAACTGATAATCATTTGAATCAAAGAGAATTACATGGACCATCCGGTATTGATTGTACACTAACATGGCCACGACTTTCTATAAATTGTCATAACATTCACATTGGCTTCCGCATGTCCATCTGTATGCATTTCTCATGGCAAGATAGAGTGTAAATATTGCAAAAAAAATTGGGAATTTCACAGTATTTGTCTTTAAATATTTTCCAAGAGGTTGAAATGTCATTCATGTTGGCCAATGCATTTCTGCACATCAGTCATATGCCCCCTTCTATTCAAAATAGATGATCCTTGGCCTCATTGAGAGACAAAATCCACTCTTAAGTCCTCTTTGCACAGAGCCACACATAATACACATAAAACAAAAGTGCAAACTACAACATACAAAAATACACAAATCAGTTTTCCGGTTCAAAAATAGCACAGATCTCTCATTTACAACTGAAGATTAAAGATTTGACTTAGACTTGCTGATCAGAGACTTAAGAGATACCAGCTTATTTTACTGATACTGCCCATTTTGTTCTTCAGGGTAAACAAGATAAATTAAAAAAAAAAAAGTCTTTGCCACCCAGCCTCCAGACTTCATTACCGAGAACCCCACTCCTGATCACATGACCACTAACCTCCCTCACAAGACTCTCCAACATTCTGCCTCACCTGACTACTGATCACTCTCACCTGTTCCTCGTTATGTTTATCTGTTGGTTTAAGCCCTTTAGTTTAGTCAAGTTGTGAAGTATTGCCTTTGTTATCAGAGCCTTACCGAGCCTTCCATTTTGCCTGTTTGCCATTTTGTGTATGAGCCTTGCTTCGTTTTCTTCGAACTTGTCTTTTTGCCTTGCCCTCTCAGTATTGTTGTGACTTCTGGTTTGACCCTGTTTCCATTTTTTAGACATTGCTTTTTGGGCTCTCCTCATGGTTACTGTTTTGGTGTATTGGTTTTTGACATTGGACTGGCTGACTTTGATTACGGATACTTCCTTTGTTAATAAACCCTTTTTTTACCTAAGAATGGCCTGCAAGTGTCTGAACTCTGTCCGAGCCAGACAGCACGTTTAAGCCTAACTTCCAAACTCTACATTCAGACAGAGCCATTGAGGGCAGGGCCTAAAAAAGGGTAGCACATGAAACTAAACCAAACTAATGCTGTTTGGTCAGAAAAAAACTTGATTTCATCTTTTTCCAACATTATCCCTCTGAACTTAAGTGAAACAGAAGAAGCACAAAACTACAAGTATTGTTTTATCTTTGCAGGACCCAATAAATACCAGCAAGTATAAATTAAGGGAAAAAGTTGACAGATTATACTCTTGTACATTGTTCTCTCTCTCCATTGTGTTTCTCTCTCTCTGTAGAGTTTCCAGTCTCTCTGTGTCTCTTCTGGATCTGAGGACTCACCCAGCATCACTGTCCATCAACATCTCTCATTTGATGGAGTGAAGAAATCTCTCTCTGATCTGAAAGAGAGACTAGAGGAATTCTGCAAGCAGGAATTCAGTAAAATCTCTCCACATGGTAAGAGGAGCTTCTGCTGTGAGACAATGATGAACATCTTGTTCAGAGTAAAGGTCAGACAAGATTTCATCATTTACACACTAATGATATAACATTCCTCTCTAACTCTGACTGCTGAACTCTGTGTTTATGCACTTGCACTTACATTCTCAATGTGCAACATTTCACAATTTTTGGTATCAAAAACAAAACAGTGGAGGCACTTACACACACACACACACACACACACAAAATATAAATTATTCAGTAACTTCTAAAATTAAATCAGGTTTTAGCTTGATGGTCAACTTTAAACAGCATTAAAATATATAAAAATACATATAAAATATAATAACATGACACTTTTTCTTTCTTTCTCCACAGCTGCAGCAGTTCAGAGTTGTTTACCTTCAGTGCCAAAAACCAGAGAAGATTCACTACAGTGTACGTACAACACACACACACACACACACACACACATACTCGAAAATACACACACAACACCCACACACGCAACACACACATATACAACACATACCACAAAGACACACTATAAATTATTCATCAACCTTTAATATCAAATCACATTTTAGTTTGATAGTCAACTTGTAGCAGCCTTAATATATGCAATAATAATATTAAATATATATATATATATATAAATATATATGTATATATATATATATATATATATATATAAATATGGCGCTTTTCTTTATCTGTCTTTCTCCACAGCTGCAGCAGTTCAGAGTTGTTTACCCTTAGTGCCAAAAAGCAGAGAAGATTCACTAAAGTGTATGTACAACACACGACAAACAAAAGAAATAACACGTAGATACTACACAGATTACACAAACAAAAGCATACAGACACACACACACACACACACAGACATACGTACACATACTCGCACACACACAACAGACATACCACACAAACTCACACACACAATAAACACAAAACACACACACTTACACACGACACACACAACACATACTACACAGAAAACATACTCAAACACACTTACACACAACACCCACACATGAATACCTGCGAACACACACACAACACAAACACACAGACATGGACAACATACACACTTACACCAATACACAACACACACGACACATGTCCCGCACACATTTACAGACACACACACATACACATACTACAAAGAATACACACACAATTAAAAAGGATGTAGGAGTAGAGGATGACCAACAAAAACTGTGCAGCAAACAGATGAGCTACTATCTCTGATTTATACCTACAAGGTGGACTGACAAGGTTTAGATATGAGTGTCTAATAGAGTGGACAGTGAGTGGACACAATCAGACCAGTGCAACAGACACTAACATGCTACCACCACGTTAGTGTCACTAACGTGCTGAGAATGATACACCACCCAAATAATACCTGCTCTGTGGGGGTCCTGACCATTAAAGTACAGGGTAACAAAGTATGCAGAGAAACAGCCGGACTACAGTCTGTAATTGTAGAACTACAAAGTGCTTCTATATGTTGAGTGGTATATAATAGCATAGTATGGTGCTTTTCTTTTTATAACGGTGGCAGATGGAACCAGACACTCGCAGCAGAGGCTTGAGTTAAGATCTTTAATAACAAAGCGGTCGTCCAAAATCACAGTCAAAAAGCCAAAGCAGAAAGTCAAAAACCAGAACAGTGGAGAAATGCTTGGTATGCACATAGGTGACAATACTTCACAAAGTAACTATCCTAAAGCCTGGGCTTATGTACTAAACTACATGACAAAGGAAATAGGGAACAGGTGTGAGTGCAATCAGAAGTCTGGAGATGAGGAGCGCTGATAGGTGGATCTCTAAGTCCATAGTCATGTGATGCAGCAAGGACTCCTGGGAATTGGAGTTCTGGGTGGCCCCGTTGGCTGTAGTTCCAGCCAGCCCAGAGGGAGGCGTGACATTTTTCTTTTTTTCTCCATAGCTGCAGCAGGTCAAAAATTTTTGCCATCAGTGCCAAAAACCAGAGAAGATTCACTACAGTGTAAGTACAACACACACACACACACACACATACTCAAAAATACACACGCAACACCCACACACACACGCAACACACACATATACAAGACATACCACAAAGACACACTATAAATTATTCATCAACCTTTAATATCAAATCACATTTTAGTTTGATAGTCAACTTGTAGCAGCCTTAATATATGTAATAATATATATATATATATATATATATATGGCACTTTTCTTTATCTGTCCTTCTCCACAGCTGCAGCAGTTCAGAGTTGTTTACCCTTAGTGCCAAAAAGCAGAGAAGATTCACTAAAGTGTATGTACAACACACACACACAGACATACAGACACATACTCGCACACACACAACAGACATACTACACAAACTCACACACACAGACAACACGTACTACACAGAAAACATACTCTACACCTGTCTACACCTGTTTGGTAGACAAACACATAACTCATGTACATTGAGTATTCCAGCTCCTGCTCAAGAATCATTTGTATTTTAAGCATCCTGCATTGCCATTTGTAGTGGAGGTTGACACCTTTGAAGTGGGCATAGGCCACAGTGTTGTCCCAGCATTCTTTGGATGACCACAAGCTGCACCCCTTGTACTTTCTACTCACATCGCCTTACTCCCACTGAACGGAACTATAATGTTGGGGATCATGAGTTGCTAGAGTTGAAGTTGGCCCTGGAAGAATGGCAGCATTGGCTGGAGGGGGCCAAACATCGTTTCCTGGTCTGGACGGATCATAAGACTTTGGGCTATATACAACAGGCCAAATGTCTTAGCCCCCGTCAGGCCAAGTGAGCAATGTTCTTCATTCGCTTCGATTTTACACTCTCTTATCGTCCCAGGTTGAAGAACATCAAGCCTGATGCCCTCTCCAGGCAACAGGATGTACCTCCTGCTAACCAGTTCCTGGAAACTATCATTCCTATATCCCGAATCATTGCCCCATTGCACTGGGGGCTGGAATCAGCCATCCAAGAGGCTCTTTTGAACTAAGCCAGACCCTGGGGGTGGACAATCTAAGCGACAGTATGTTCCTCAGGTTCTCCAGTCAGGTCATTCTCCCACCTTTTACTAGCCATTCAGGAGTAACATGTCCACTGGAGTTCCTGAAAAGGCATTTCTGGTGGCCCAACTGAGAAAGAGATGTACGGACCTATGTAGCAGCCTGCCAGGTGTGTGCACAGAACAAAGAGCCCAGAATGAAACCTGCAGGTCTGCTCCAACCTCTGCCCATACCATCCAGGCCTTGGTCAGTGAAATCCATTGACTTCAACATTGGCTTACCATCATCTCAGGGGAATACAATGATAATAGTTGTGGGAAATCGATTTTCCAAGGCCTGTAGATTTATAGGCCTACCAAAATTCCCATTGGCCAAAGAGACCACCACACTCCTGCTGCAGCACTTGATCAGAATCCATCATTTTCCCACAAACGTGGTTCCTGACTGAGGGCCCCAGTTTACCAGCAGGTTTTGGGGGGCAATTTGCAAATTAGTCAATGTAGGTTTATCCTTGGGTTTTCTCCCCCAGTCAAATGGGCAGGCTGAGAGGATAAACCAGGAACTCGAGAGGATGCTCAGATGTGTGGCATCTTCTAGGCCCTCCACCTGGTCTGAGCACCTGCTCTGCGTGGAGTATGCCCATAACACCTTGTGGAACACCTCTCTGGGCATGTTGCCTTTCGAGTATCCTCCACCCATGTTTCCTGAGCAGGAGTCTGAGGTCGAGGTTCCTGCAGCTTGAGATTTTGTTAGTTGTTTACTGTCATGGCAGAAGGTCTGTGTGGCTCTGCAAAAGGCAGTGGCATGGCAGAAGAAAACCACTGATCGTAGGTGACATTTGGGTCCTTCCTTCCATCTGGGGCAACAAGTCTGGCTCTCCACCAGGGGCCTGCCACTAAAGGTGTCCAAAAACCTGGCCCCACATTATCTGCCCTTTCAAAATAACATGTCAGGTTTCTCATCCCCTAAACCTTGTGAATTAACCCAATGTTCCATGTTTCGCATCCTAAGGCGGTCCTTTGTAGTCCTCGGGTTTCTCCCTTTGTTCCCCCACCACCACAAGTGATAGCAGGTTCCCCAGCTTACACTGTCCACCATCTGCAAGTCCACAGTGGCACCCAGTACTTGGTAGACTGGGAGGGTTTGGGCCGGAGGAATGATGCTGGGTCCCAGCCCGGCACATCCTGGACCCTGAGCTCATAAGGGCTTTTTGGAGGGACCATGCAGCTGGTACTATAATATCTCAGTGATGAAGGACTAGAGTATGACTTACACAAACTGTGCAGCTACAGATGAGCTGTCATCAGTGAATTTATATGTACAAGTTGGACCAACAAGGTAGGAGTGTCTAATAGAGTGGACAGTGAGGGAACACAGTGTTTAAAATCTCCAGCAGCACTGTTCTGACTACTGAAGAACAGGGTAACAAAGTATGCAGACAAACAAACGGACAATTACAGTCTGTAATTGTAGCACTACAAAGTGCTCCTCTATGGTGAGTGGAGCTAATTAAATGAACAATGAGTGTAGAAACAAGGATATGTTCCTAATAAATTGCTCAATAAGTGTAAAATAAAATATTAAGAATATATAATAACATAATATTGCACTTTTCCTTTCTTTCTCCCCAGCTGGTGCAGAGGGTAAAGTTTTTTACCCTTTACTCCAAAAACCAGCGATGATTTAAAACAGTGTATATACACACGCACACATATACTTGTACAAACACACAATATACACGTATATAACACAGACGTATGTAAAAACAGAGCATGCCACGTTTCTTTTTCTTTCTTTACAAGATTTACAACAGTGTATGTACACACACACACACACACACACACACACACACACACGCACGCACGCTCACACAATATACACAAATACAACACAAACATGCCACACATACATACAAACAAACATACTTCGCACACTCATACCACACACACATAGACACACTATAAATGATTCATTAACTTCTACAATTAATTCAGGCTTTAGCTTGACAGTCAACTTTAAGCAGACTAAAAGTATATAATAAAATATAACAAAATACAGTATAATGACATAATATGGTGCTTTTCTTTTTCTTTCTTTCTCCACAGCTGCAGCAGTTCAGAACCTTTTACCATCAGCACCAAGAAACAGAGATTTACAACAGTGTATGTACACACACCACACTATACAGAATATACACACAAATACACACTATTAATTATTAGTAACTTCTAAAATTAGATCACATGTTAGCTTGACAATCAACTTTAAGCAGCCTAAAATTATATAATCATAATATAAAATAACATGAAGCTTTTCTTTTTCTTTCTTTCTCCACAGCTGCAGCAGTTCAGAATCTTTTACCCTCTGCACCAAAATCGAGAGAGGATTTTCAACAGTGTATGTACACACACACACACACACACACACACACACAGACAGCACACACACAGACAGCACACAAAACTGTTAATTAATTAAAAGAAGTACATTCTGTGAACAAAACCCTAAAAAACTTTGAAAGTACTTGATTATAATTTGTGCATCAGTTCAAGTGAGAAGTGGTCCTCACAGGGATACAAAGACAAGTACTCAAACATAAATACATGTACTCACACACTCACAGCACATACAGCACACATATGTATGACACACACACAATGCACACACATACATCCACACGACACGCACACAAAACACACACGGAACACTCATACTCAAACAGACACTCACAATGTAAACATATGAGTCAACTAATTTCAAAGCAATACTCTTTTCCAGTGTTCACATTTATTTTATGTATTTTCTTTGTTAGATTTCTGTCGGCTGACTCTGGATCCCAACACAGCAAATGATTATCTCAAACTGTCTGCGAAGAACAGAGCTGTGACACACATTGGGTTTAAGCAGTGTTACGTTAATCATCCAGAGAGATTTTACTACTGGCCTCAGGTGTTGAGTAAGGAGAGTGTGAGTGGACGCTGTTACTGGGAGGTTGAGTGGAGCAGTGGACGACATGGACTGTACATATCAGTCTCATATAAAGGGATCAGCAGGAAACAACGGGGTAAAGAGAGCAGATTTGGACACAACAGTCAGTCCTGGAGTCTGCAGTGTTCTCCCTCTCTCTCTTTCTATCACAACAACATTCAGACTGAGATCTCAGCCTCATCATCCTCCAGAATAGGAGTGTATGTGGATCACAGTGCAGGAACTCTGTCCTTCTACAGCGTCTCTGACACAATGACCCTCCTACACACAGTCCACACCACATTCACTCAGCCTCTCTATGCTGGATTCTGGGTTGATGGTGAGTTTTTTTTTAATGGGAGAACTGTGAAGTTGTGTGACCCCAAATGATGTCTATGTGGTATATTATGGTTATCTAACAAGAGAGCAGAATAAGAATAAGAATAAATAGGGAAAAGAAAGAGTTCAGACCCAACTTTCACATCCTTTCTAGGGTGGGTAATTATGTGGTAATTTAGTAAGTAGTTATTCAGTAAGTAACAATTTAGATATTTAGTTACTAGTAATTTAGTAAGGAGCACTTTAGTAAGTAATTTAGACATTTAGTAAGTAGTAATTTAGTAAGTAGTAATTTAGTAAGTAGTCATTTAGTTATTTTGTTATTAGTAATTTAGATATTGAGTAAGTAGTAATCTAGTAATTTAGTAAGTAATAATTCAGTAAGTAGTAATTTAGTAAGTAGTCATTTAGTTATTTTGTTATTAGTAATTTAGATATTGAGTAAGTAGTAATTTAGTAAATAGCAGTTCTGTAAGTAATTTAGATATTCAGTATGTGGTAATTTAGTTAGTTGTCATTTAGTAAGTAATCATTTAGTAATTTAGTGAGTAGTAATTTAATAATATAGTTAGTTGTAATTTAGATATTTAGTAAGTAGTAATTTAGTAAATAAGTAAATTACGTAATTATTAAGTAGTAATTAGGTCATTTAAAAAGTAGTAATTTAGTAGGTATGAATTTAGATATTTAGTATATAGTAATATAGTAATTTAGTAAGTAGTAATTTCAATATTTAGTAGGCAGTGATGTAGTAAGTAGTAACCTGGTAATTTAGACACTAATTTAGATATACAGGAATTAAGGAGTTGAAGCGAAAGGCATCTCCTCAAGTAGTACAGCACTGGTTGGCACTTTGCAATTGATCAGTTAATGAACGTCATTGAGTCAGTAGAGTTTAGCCTGTTGCCACAGTGATGTGAAACTGTATCTGGTTGACACAACAGGCAGTATTCAACACTGCATTACTTTTTGCATTGCTTGCCAGTGTAAAAGTTTCTATCCATGGATCATATAAGGATGAGCTACAGTGGCAAAAAGAGAAAAAGAAATGGTGGCAAGAAGGCAAGAAAAAAGCAAAGGTAGGGAAATGCTCTAAAATATCATACTTATCCAAACAAGTAGGCAGTATAAGATGCTAACAGGAATGTAGTTCCTAGTAGCTAGTATTTGCTTGTAGCCTATTAACAACAAATCTTTCTCAAGTTTTCATTTTAGCACTGGCCAAGTTGGTTTCCTCATTATAATAAATAATCAAGAGCAGAAAATGATGAAGAAAATGCCTAGAAATTTACTGAAGTTAGCTAGTAAAAGGTTAGCTACTGGCGTTTTTTCAGAAATTAAAGAAAAGAAAGTTAATTTTACAGTTACAGTTAGGGTTTGGGGTGCTCCAGTCCTGCTCATCAATTTGATTTCATTTTAATCAAGCAAAATAATAACAGTGCATTAAGTAATGTTATAGCTGTTTGATAGCAATATTTTTTATTTATTTAATTTTTTTTACAAATGGCTATTTTTAAAATAAAGCTGTTTTTGAATATGATTTGTTTAATCAAATGAATAAAGTGGTTTCACATGCTTTGATGAAGAGCTCGTAACACTTTATAATAACAGGCCCTAATAAACAGCAACTGAATATAACAGTTTGTTAATATATAAAAGTTATATTTGCATAGCTAATTGGTACTATTTGAATAACTGACTGTTTACTTTTGTTACATAATTTACTTTGTACATTTATAGATTTACAGCCATCTGTAAATTGCAACACATGTCTGTTCATCCTTCCTTCGTTGTCTGTTCAATCTCCTTCTCCTGTATCATAGCATCATCAAACCAGTTCTAATGTATGATGCCATCTGTTCTTTTCAATATGCTTGCAGTTTCCAATAAGAATAAAGTCATAAACATAACTAATCCGGCCAGCAAACTCATTGGTATTCGAACCTGTCAACTTTTCGAGTGTGTGACCTCATTTCTGATCCGCAAGGCACTTATAATCACGCATGGTCCAGACCACTTGAGTAAGAGTTTCGTACTTACAGCCATTCGGGTATTAAACAGGTAACTCTCCCATGAATTAGCATGCAATGAGTGTCAATGCATGTCCTATTTTTATTTTATTTTATTTTTTTACCTTTGTAATTATGTTTGTATATCGATGTACTATCTTGTATTTTTGTATGTTTGTTTTGTGTATCTTTGTTTTATGTATGCAATCCCCCTTGAAGACTACTCATCCATGTCTTTATGGACCTTGCTTTGTGCACTGGTGTGCAGTCATGTTGGAACAGGAAGGGGCCTTCCCCAAACTGTTCCCACAAAGTTGACAGCATGAAATTGTCCAAAATCTCTTGGTCATTAAGAGTTCCTTTCACTGGAACTAAGGGGCCGAGCCCAACTCCTGAAAATCAACCCCACACCATAATCCCCCTCCACCACACTTTACACTTGGCACAATGCAGTCAGAAAAGTACCGTTCTCCTGGCAACCGCCAAACCCAGACTCATCCATCGGATTGCCAGACAGAGAAGTGTGATTCGTCACTCCAGAGAACACGTCTCCACTGCTCTAGAGTCCAGTGGCGGCGCTTTACACCACTGCATTCGACGCTTTGCATTGCACTTGGTGATGTAAGGCTTGGATGCAGCTGCTCGGCCATGGAAACCCATTCCATGAAGCTCTCTACACTGTTCTTGAGCTAATCTGAAGGCCACATGAAGTTTGGAGGTCTGTAGCGATTGACTCTGCAGAAAGTTGGTGACCTCTGCGCATGTGCCTCAGCATCCACAGCATCTGCTGTCGTTCCCAATCGCTTCCACTTTGTTATAATATCACTGACAGTTGACTGTGGAATATTTAGTAGCGAGGAAATTTCACAACTACACTTGTTGCACAGGTGGCATCCGATCACGGTACCACGCTGGAGTTCACTGAGCTCCTGAGAGCGACCCATTCTTTTACTAATGTTTGTAGAAGCAGTCTGCAGGCCTAGGTGCTTGGTTTTATACCCCTGTGGCCATGGAAGTGATTGGAACACCTGAATTCAATGATTTGGATGAGTGAGTGAATAGTTTTGGCAATATAGTGTATCTTTGTGTATCTCAGGTGTAGATATTCAGACTATGATTAATCCAGGTTTAGTTATTCAGGCTGTGATTAATCCAGGTTTAGATACTCAAGCTGTGATGAATCCAGGTTTAGATATTCAGGCTTTGATTAATCCAGATTTAGACACTCAGACTATGATTAATCCAGATTTAGATATTCAGGCTGTGATTAATCCAGGTTTAGATACTCAAGCTGTGATTAACCCAGGCTTAGACACTCAGACTGTGATTAATCCAGGTTTAGATATTCAGGCTGTGATTAATCCAGGTTTAGATACTCAAGCTGTGATTAACCCAGGCTTAGACACTCAGACTGTGATTAATCCTGGTTTAGATATTCAGGCTGTGATTAATCCAGGTTTAGATACTCAGTCTTTGATTAATCCTTGAGTGTTTGCATATGAAAGCAAGACACTTTTGATGAACAGCCAATCGAGTGAACATGAACAGGAGTTGCAAAATAAGGAAAAAGAAATCAAACCATGTAAATATTTAGAAAGTACAGCATTTATAACAGTTAAAAAGCAAAAATGTCACCACTGCCACCAGATTTAAATGCAACTAAGCTTAAGTATAACTGGGTAAGCAAGAAATACTGAAAGTGAGACAGAGCAATGGATCTACAATGCTAGAGAAGGTGATCTGTAATTTAAAGTGTAGCTTATTAGACCCCCAAATGAGCATCCTGTCATCAACACACATTAGCAAGTTATAAATATGCAATATTTAGACAGTTTGTGTTAGTCATCTAATTCTACAGTATATCAGCAAGCAAGATAGGGGAGACTCCTCAACACATCTTGCTTAGGACCCCCAAAATGCTAGAGTTAGACCTGTACTGGTGCATGTTCCAGTTTTACTGCACCTCCACCAAAGAGTTTGTCTCTGAACCCCTTAAAATCCCAGGCTTACTACACACTAAGGCTTATTATTCAGTAACTACAGGGACTTCATTGCAAACTAACTGATTTTTCTAACTTGTTTTTCTTTGAAATGTGGACCTCACTAAACATTAAGACCAGACACATTTGCTTTAAGAAAAGGTTCATAAATGACAGCACAGCTACACTTTTCATTAGCAAAATGTGTTCTGCGCCATGCAAGCCATCTGACTCTGTTGATGCTTTGCTGGATAGCTTTAACTCAAAAATTGTCAGTGTTATGGATGAGACTGCACCAGTTAAAGCTGCAACTGTGTCATGCCAACAGAAAGCTCCTTGGAGGAATGCTGAACGCAGATGGCGTAAAACTTCAAATTCACAAAGAAATCTTCAAAGATTGGCTTCGTGATTACAACACAATAATGTGCAAAGCTAGACGATCCTTTTTCTCTAGCATTATCAACAATAATATTAACAACAGCAGAATACTCTTCACTAGGGGTGGGAATCTTTAGGCACCTCACGATTCGATTCGATTACGATTCAGGGGGCTGTGATGCGATTGTAGAATGATTATCGATGCATCTCAATGCATCTTTTTTTTTATATGATTTCTATTTTCTTACTGTCTGAGGACTTGGTAGTTTTAAAACAAAGAATTTGTAATGATCCATAATGCATTTACGTCCAATATCTTTTATTAATAAAACAAATGGAAGTGATGTGGTAAGTGAACTACAAGGCTCTCATTAACTGCTCGTTTGGAGACGCTGCTGCCAGTCATCTATAATAAAATGCGCTGTTACGGTTAAATAAGATCCAGTGGTAATGGATGAGCACGCAGCACGTTACAGCAGTCCTACCCGTTTATTTCAGTGATTTTATAACTTCGGTTTCGGTCTCGTGATGGGGGGGGCCACGAAAGCCCTATTATGCAACAACTGAGAACTGGCGTTTCTCACGTAGCAACGAGGTTTCGCTGAAATAGTAGCGAACGAAAAAGGAAAAGAGAAAGACAGATGAACATAACATTTGGAGATGAATGGACTTCGCATTTATAAGCAGCGCAGTTGGTTTCCTGGCAAGTTAAATCCGCAACAAGAGACTGTCTAAACACTAACTAAATAGTTGCTTAGATGAAGTCGCTTCTCTTTCTAATTTCCCGTTCCACCTTAAATGGTGCCGCATTTACATTCGGCGCCTCAGTCAGAATTTAAGGTGGAACGGGAAAGTTCAGTAGGAAGCTGGCGAGTGAAAAGCGAATTCAGCCTCGTAAAACAGCCGAAAGCTGAGAGACATTTTACAAGAAACTATTCAACTTTTGAGGAAATGTTTTCTGGCGGAGTTGGAAGAAAAGCGGCTAAAGCTAAAGCTTAAAGCAGAGCAGTGTAAGTCTGTGTTTATGTTTATATTTTTTTGCCTATACTAGGACATTATCACATACTGAACATTAAATGCTGTGGCTCCCAAGGTGGTTTGACTTTGTTGAAAGGACAAAATGGCTCTTCTTAACATTTGTGTTGTGACTCCTGATCTAACCTGGCTTTAATGCAGAGGGAGCCGGTCGGATTTCTCACTCATCCAGTTGTTTTTGTTATGTGCCGCCACAGACTGTCCGGGCGCTGCACTTACCCACTTCCAAGTTCTGCCCTTTGCGTTCCGTCAACATTACGTTATAAATTAAATATTTAGAAAATCGATTTTTGACATTTGTGAATCGATTCAGAATCATTCACGTCTGCATCGCGATGCATCTAAGAATCGATTTTTTCCCGCACCCCTACTCTTCACCATGGTTGACAAAGTCACCTACATATATGGAATGCATGAGTTTTCTACCTTTTTTAACACTAAAATCCAGAGTATCAGGGAAGCCAATAATACATCTATATCTGCCAAAGAGCCCATGTCCTCTCCATCACCACGTAAAGATGTCATGGTTAAAATGTCCCAGTTTAGTGCTATCAAAAATGAAATTTTAATCGATACAGTGAATCATCTCAAATTCTCCACTATAATTCAAGAACCCTAAAATCTAAAGAACTAGTATGTAACCTAGGTGTACTAATGGACTCTAATCTTAGTTTTCAAAGCAGTTACTAAATCAGCTTTTCATCACATTAAGAATATCAACAAGATCAGAGATTTTCTGACTAAAGCAGACCTGGAGAAACTCATTCATGCCTTTATTTCTAGCAGGATTGATCACTGTAATGGTCTCCTAACTGGACTCCCAAAAAAGACAATCAAACAGGTTCAGATGATTCAAAATGCACCTCACTAGGAGAAAAGAAGGGAACACATCACAATTCTTATTTCAACTCAAAGTAAAATCAATTTGCAGTAAAAGAATATTATATTCGCGAATAAGTACAGTGAGTTCTGAGTAAGAATGTCTATAGACATTAAGCTTTTAGCTCTAAAATATTCCTTCAATTAAATTCTTTCACATGTAGTCACCCCCAATCTGCTGCTTCTTTATCTACAGACTTTATCTACAGACAGAATTCCAGCTGCTTCTCCTGCTCACTGTTACGCTGGACCTGGAGATGTGAATGTGATTCCTGCACTGGGAGGAAACGCAAAGCCATCAAGTCCTGTTTGGTGTGTCTGGCTTCTTATTGTGAAACTCATCTTAAACCTCACTATCAGTCTCCTGCCTTTAAGAAACACAAGTTGGTTGAAGCCTCCAAACAGCAACAAGAGAAGATCTGCCCTCAACATGATAAACTGATTGAGATCTACTGTCGTACTGACCACAGCTGCATCTGCTATTTGTTTACAATGCACGAACACGAAGGCCATGATACAGTTGCAGCTCTACAATCTGACAAACAAGTGAGCAATAGAACTTGTTTTAAATCAATTAATGCTTTTTTTGTATTTATAAAAGAGAATCTGTTACATTTCTTAATTACACCACTGTACAGGCGATCAATTTATGGGAAATTAATGATGAAAAAACATGAAAGGTGTTTGGTAGGGAAATAATAAACAAATCTGTGAGCCATCACCCATCTTAAAGCACATTTACAGCTTTATACTTCTCACTTTTAGAATCCGTTCATACACAATTTTTATGTTAAGTAATTTCCATTAGTCAGTTATACTATTTCAAGATTAATTTGACTTTTTGGGTTTTAAAACCTTATGATGAGTGAAACTGTTACGAAGTCATCAACAAGACTGATATTTCCTTCTTACTCTTATTTGAATATTCTGTTCCACCTTAATTGCTCCTGCAGAGATTATATTTTGCCAGTAGATGGCACTGGTTAGTCAACCTACTGTCAATCTACTCAAAAAAAAGAACAAAAAAAAAAACAATTGTAAGGGGGGCAGCTATTTCCTACAACCCCCTTAAATTAACATTTCCAAATTATTATATTTAAATTTTTCTAGTAGGCAGCTAAAGCACATACTATTCTTACATAAACATTAAACTCTCATACACATTATTTTCCTACAACCTTTAAAATGAGGCAGGGGATCTCACCTGAATTTTCCAGACTACTGTCACATAAAGGAATATATAAATAAAAATAAAAGAAAATAAATTGTTTTATCTTATTTCATTTTAAGATTTTTGAAAAATGAATGTTTTCACCTGTTACAGTACCCCTGAGGAATGGCTATGAATATTCTGCTTCCTTGTATATTCCTTGAGAGATCTGCCCAATCAAAATCCTTTACAAGTAACCACTCCCACTTTGCAGCTTGTGTCATTCTGAGCAAATGAAACTGATCTCAGAGAGCTGCTCTCTCTCAGTCTGTGAGTGTAGGAAAATGGAAGAGGCCAGTATTTCAGTAGATCAGGACCAGTTCAGCTGTCCAGTATGTCTGGATCTGCTGAAGGATCCAGTAACGACTCCTTGTGGACACAGTTACTGTAAAGTTTGTATTAATGGACACTGGGATCAGAATGATCAGAGGTCAGTCTACAACTGCCCCCAGTGCAGAGAAACTTTCACTCCAAGGCCTGTTCTACGCAGAAACAACATGCTGGCTGGAGTGGTGGAGGAACTAAAGAAGAAACTTCAAGTTATTCCTCACTGTTACGCTGGACCTGGAGATGTGGAGTGTGATTCCTGCACTGGGAGAAAACTCAAAGCCATCAAGTCCTGTTTGGTGTGTCTGGCTTCTTACTGTGAAACTCATCTTAAACCTCACTATCAGTCTCCTGCCTTCAAGAAGCACCAGCTGATCACAGCCTCCAAACAGATACAAGAGAAGATCTGCTCTCAACATGGAAAACTGATTGAGATCTACTGTCATACTGATCACAGCGGCATTTGTTATTTGTGTATGATGAATGAGCACAAAGGCCATGATACAGCTACAGCTGCAACAGAACGATCCAAGTACCAGGTGAGAAAATGAACATTTATAGAATGTCTTCATGTACAGTGAGTTGAATTATTCAGGTATAGGATTAATGCTGTAATTATATCAAATTTAGGTTATGAGAATGAGTGAAATGACTTAAGTGACACTGTTGTGGGTAAGGGGCTGGTAGCCTACATGATGTCTGTCTCATTGTTAGTGCTAAACGAGTCAAACCAGTCAATCAACCTTTAATCAACCTCAGCTCTTATCTCCCAGCACACATTTCACATCCAGCCTCACCTGGTTGTGGAGATTTCCCCACAGTTCACTCCTACCTGACAGAGATACCTGCATCACGACAATGCAAGGAATGTGAACAACAAAGCACTGATAAGATCAGCATCCTATTTCACAATGTAGTTCATTTGAACGACAACCAAATACAATGTTGGCAGGTACCTTTGTTCACAGTAGGTTAGGGTACAAATGTTCATTTGGGCTGTAATGCTAGTGTTTCAGGCTGCCTTGGAAAAACTCTTAATACGACATTTAGTGTCTTCTGAAGAAATTATTTCACTGTGTATATTAATAGCAGTTATCGCAATATGTAGTAAATTAATTAGGTTACACTAATGGTCAGGTTGCCTTTTATCCCATTGAGTTCCTGCCCCCAAAATGTCTATGTACAGGCCTGCTTATATGTCAAAATTCACAAATAACCTAACTAAATAAAATAATTTTCTTCAGAATCAGCTAGTGGAAATGCGTATGAATTCTCAGCAGAGACTCCAGGAGAAAGAGAAGAAGCTGCAGGAGGTGAAACAGGCTGTGAAGACTCTTAAGGTGAGTAGTGAGCAGAGATCTGCTGGAGCAGCTGTTTCACAGCTCAGTCAGACTCTCCTCCAGTCAGACAGTGAGGAGTCCAGTGTTGGACACTTAGAGATCCTACACAGCCACAATGTGGACAGTGAGTCATCTAGAGTCCCAGTGAGAGAGTGAATGATAGCTGGTGTGTAAATGGAGCTCCATCTTGTGTGTGTGTTGTAACAGAGCTCTGCACAGGGCAGCAGTGGAGGACAGTGAGAGCATCCTTTCTGAACTGATCTGCTCCCTTGTAAAAATTTGCTCTGAGGTAACAGAGCTGATCAGAGCTCAGGAGGAGGCTGAACTGAGTCGAACTGAAGAACTCCTGGAGCAACTGGAGCAGGAGATTGCTGATCTAAAGAGGAGAGACACTGAGCTGGAGCAGCTTTCACACACAGAGGATCACATCCATTTCCTCCAGGTAACCAGCACTGTCTGATCTATAGAGAAAAACTTGTTCCTCAAAAAAGTTCTGAAACTCACAATGATACTAAAGATTTCCATAAAGGGGTATGCCTGCATGTGTCTGTGTAGGTGAGTAATAGTGCAGTACTTTTTACAAAGTGTAAAAAATGTCCCCAGGAAGTAGGTGTTTTAAACCTACCTATTTGCTTGATCTAGACACCTGGCATCTTTTCTTTGCTTTGATTTCCATAGAGGGGTATGCTTGCATGTGTCTGTGTTTCACAATTCTGTGAGCAGATTTTAGCAATCTGATGTGGAACAAACAATGGCAAGTTTTTGTATGCTCAGCACAATGTAACAAGAAGTGCAACAAGGCCAAGATTTGATCACTTGATTGAAGGAACGTATGGATTTTTTTTTAGCATCATGCCTTTTAAAGTTATTTGAGAGTTTGCTATAGCTAATATATGAGATATCCTTACATGATTGCCAAAGTATACCACAAGTTTTTATGGTCGGTTATTCAGCACACCTCTTAAATGTCCACTTCCTCTCAAAGTAGAAGGTTTTTGGTAATAAAGAGTGACAAAATCCATCAGACTCTCTGAGTCTTATTCACAGAGGACTACACAAAGTGCCCAATAACCAACTTCTACCTGTCCCATCGATGGGCAATCTCTTAAGTCAGGGGCAGTCTCTTGCCAAACGAAACTGCTTACATCAGATACTGAGCAGGTCTCTCCCTGTCTCCAGCACCACAATCCCTGTCTGGACTGGCAGAATTGATCCATCCTTTAATGGGGTCCCTTGTGCCAGACCTCCTGTTTATAGGTCCCAGTTCTCCGAGGTATCAATTCCCAAACCCCAGATCCAGGCTCCTATGACCTTTCTGAAGTACCCTCCAGGAGGTCTTTGACAAGAAGAAGGCCTAGCTCCTTCCCCTCCATTGGCTTTATGATATTGCCATAAACCTGTTACCTGGCACCAGTAACCCTCGGGACTGACTATTTTCTGTGACTGCCACAGAATGTAAGGCCATGGAGTATTACATCCAGGAGTCCCTGGCACTTGGTATCATGCGGCCACTGACCTTCCCAGCGGGAGCAGGCAAGAAAGACAGGGGTCTTCACCCCTGTATAGATTACTGGGGACTCAATAAGATCACGGTTAAGGACTGCTACCCCTTACCTCTCATGTCCTCTGCCTTTGAGGCACTGCAACAGACATACATCTTCACCAAGCTGGACCTGCGCAGTGCCTATAACCTTATCAGGGTAAAGGAGGGGGACAAATGGTAGACAGCCTTAATTACCCCATCTGGCCACTATGAATAGTTAGTTATGCCCTTTGAGGTGATGAATGCCCCAGCCAGTGCTACGTTAACAAGGTTCTGAGGAAGATGCTTGACCATTACATGTTCATCTATTTGGATGACATGCTCATCTACAGCAAGAACCAATAGGAACACATAGCCCACATCTGGCAGGTTCTCCAGCTGCTCCTGGAGACTGACTTGTTTGTGAAGTTGGAGAAATCACTGTACCATGTTCAAACACTATCCTTTCTGAGATTGTGGTGTCATAGGACCGCCTGAGCATGGATCCAGCCAAGGTTCAGGCCATGGCTCAATGGCCATAACCCACATGCCTCCACTTGGTACAGCTCTTCCTAGGCTTCACTAACTCCTTCCGTGGATTTATAAAGAATTTTAGCACAATAGTCACTCCACTGACCGCCCTCAGAAAAAAGAGTTCAGGGCAGTTTCAGTGGACACCGGAAGCCCAGGAAGTCTTCAAGGAAAATAAGTGGCGTTTGACCTCAGCCCTAGTGCTCCAACTTCTGAACCCAGAGTTCCCCTTCATGATGGAGGTGGATATCTTTGAGATAGGTGAAGGGGCAGTCTTGACCCAGCAATTTTGTCCTAACTAGAAGCTACACCCCTGCGCCTTCTTCTCACACTGCCTCTCAGAACAAAACTACAATGTGGGTGTTTGACATCCTCTGTCTGGTGAGCTGTCCACGTTGCAGTGAACTAAACAAAATAAATGGTTACACAAATGGGTAGTTAAACACAGTTAAATTGGATGTCTTATTGCAGATAAAACTCTCAAAATGCTAGCTAGCTCATTCACTTGGGTTTTATAGCCTCAACTAAAAAGATTTTTTGTTTTTTTTGGGTTGAGAGCATGACAAGACAAAGCAGATTGAAGAATATAATTCTGATTGGCAAGAAAACAAATTAGACATCATCTTCTTCCAACACAGTCCCTCTGAATTTAAATGAAACAGAAGAAACACAACTATAAGAATTGTTTTTTATTTGGAGTCAATTTTTCAGGACCTGATATATAACAGCAATAAATGAATTAAGAAAAAAACATGACAGGCCTTTACTCTTGTACATTGTGTTTCTCTCTCTCTGTGTAGAGTTTCCAGTCTCTCTGTGTCTCTTCTGGATCTGAGGACTCACCCAGCATCACTGTCCATCAACATCTCTCATTTGATGAAGTGAGAAAATCTCTCTTTGATCTGAAAGAAAGACTAGAGGAATTCTGCAAGCGGGAATTCAGTAAAATCTCTCTGTACAGTGAAAGGAGCTCTTCTGATGAAGAACATGAGGATGAATCCCTACCTCAACAGAGTCTTTGCTCGTATAGAGACGATATGGGTGAGTCATAAGAGGTTTTGTCCTTATTGCTACCCTTTTATGACAACTGTGACACAGTTAAATTCTTCATACTGTATGTCTTGGTATAGCCTAAAGCAGGGGTGTCAAACTCAACCACTAAAAGGGCCAATTACAAAAATCTCCAGAAATCAACCTTAAATTCCTTCAAGATCTTAAAAATATGACAAAACATCCACAGCAAAATGTAGCCCCTTGTGGTCAACCTTGAAATGTTGAGTACATGAGTAATAGTACAGTACTTTTTACAAAGTGTAAAAAATGTCCCCAGGAAGTAGGTGTTTTAAACCTACCTATTTGCTTGATCTAGACACCTGGCATCTTTTTTTTGCTGCAACTTTATTCATTCTGAGCTGAATGTTTATAGTGTTTATATTGGTTGAACTGCAGCTAAAATACAGCTAGTATGTTTGGTGATATGACCGGTGTGGTAGAATGGAGGTGTAACCACTGTCCATACATTGTTTTTGGAGGAGGGAGCGCACATTATGCTCCATTGCATGCTGGACGGGATAGTGTTGCAGGACTGATCTGGCCGCAAGCCTTGTATGACAGGTCAGTCTCTGTCTGTCACTGTCAGAGCCCATCCTGTGGTCAGACCCAATGCCACCACTAGATGGGAGCAGAGAGCCATCTCTAGGTACTTAGAGACAACTGGTCACACCTGTGTTCCACTCTACTTAAGAGTGGCTCTTTGTTCTGTGCTCAGTCATGAGTTTGCATGCTATGTGCACACACCTCTTGATCAAGCTGGTATTTGGGTAATTGCTCTCAAGTCTCTCAGAGTTTGCTCCTGATCCCTCTAAGCCTGGCTCTCGAGTCACTTGTGACAACAGCATAAGCACTAAATAATAAAAGAAAAAAAAAATCAATTAATAAAAAAGACAGAGGGAATAAAGTAAAAAAAAGTTTTGAGTTACTTCCATACCTGAAAGCCTGGGTTCAATTGCACATCTGGATGAGCTGTGTCACTCCTTGTATTTGACATATGGGGATTCAAATGGTTTTTACTTTTTCCTAATAAAAAATGAATGGGGGCACAGATATAGTTGCACACGCATCCATGTGCACTGGCTAGATTAGAACACCTGGATCTTTGTGCTGATAGATCGACACAAAGAAAATGATGACATTTTATGAAAGAGATTATTTGGCTTTGCAGAGATTTCTGTGAATTTTTCCCAAGAATGTATCCACCTGAGATCTATGGCAGAGTGGACATTTTTAACTAAAGTTAGTGTCTGATGAGCACATGATTGACCTTCAATAAGTCTTGTGTTGAATTGTTCAAGATGACCTTACACTCTTTCACAAACATAATTTAATATTCGGAAATTTTGTAAACTAACTGAATATTTTACTGTTAAAATCTGTTTTATTTAAATGACATGTATAGAACACTTTTGATGAATCTGTGAATTTCACAGGAATATTTTGAATTTATGAACTGGAGATAAGAACTGTACTTGCTATTTATTAGTGATCCCAGCTGGAATCTGTGGACTTGTAGGATTAAAATATGACATATAGATTTTGGGTTCAGAAATGCAACACACTGGCAGCCTGGCAGCTCATGTCATGGAATTCTATGGAAAAAAGTATGAAAAGTATACTTTTTAGCAAAATTTCATAACTGTGCTCCAAATAATTTTGTAATCATTAAAAGTGATATATTTTTTAATATCTACCTGGCTAACATTTTATTTTTATTTTTAATTTTTTGGTAAATATTGCAAATTTTTATCTTTGATTAAACACATAATAAACATTATCCCACTTGTTGTTTCTTTCTCCACAGAGCTACAAGCTGAGATGGCTTTACACTCAGAGTTAAAGAGCAGAGAAGATTTTCTGCAATGTATGTGAAAACACATACACAATAAACACACACATGCTTATTGAAATATGAATATTCAATTTTTTTAATTAAAAATAAAATAAAGTGTCTGAAATAAGAAACTACAGAAGTGGGGGAAGGAAGAAAGCAGATATTGATAGGTTTCTACTAAAAAAAGCACTTTTTTGTGAAGGAAACCATTAAATGTTCATATTTCTTTTCCTCTTTGTTAGATTTCTGTCGGCTAACTCTGGATCCCAACACAGTGAATCAGAACTTCAGTCTGTCTGAGGAGAACAGAGTGGTTACAAACACCAAGACATACCAGTGTTACCCTGATCATCCAGAGAGATTTGACTTCTGGTGTCAGGCATTGAGTAAGGAGAGTGTGAGTGGACGCTGTTACTGGGAGGTTGAGTGGAGCAGTGAAGGATATGTGTACATATCAGTCTCATATAAAGGGATCAGCAGGAAAGGACGAGGTGATGAGAGCTGGTTTGGACACAACAGTCAGTCCTGGAGTCTGCAGTGTTCTCCCTCTCTCTCTTTCTATCACAACAACATTCAGACTGAGATCTCAGCCTCATCATCCTCCAGAATAGGAGTGTATGTGGATCACAGTGCAGGAACTCTGTCCTTCTACAGCGTCTCTGACACAATGACCCTCCTACACACAGTCCACACCACATTCACTCAGCCTCTCTATGCTGGATTCTGGGTTAACCCAGGAACAGTGAGGCTGTGTGATCAACAATAATGTGTCCACTGATTATTCTAGTTACCTACCATAGTTACAGATTATTCACATTAACCCTCATATTTCTACATATGTACTTATTGCTTTTTCACATTAAAAGATTATACTGTAAGGCAAAACACTAAATGTCATGTTTTCTGTTAGTATTTATTTTTATGAAATCACTGCAGTTTTTTTTCATGTTCCATTTCCCCTCTTAAATGATGAGCATAAGATTTGAGACAGTTCTCTAATCTGTAGTTCTGATTAATTACATGTTTCCAGGCTCACTAAATGAGATCCGAATATAACAGAGGTATGAATGTGAACTCTTGGTTGTAGCTTTTATGCTTTTCATATTTGTTTTTGGAGTCAGGGGGCATGAACAGACCCTCAGTAACTCAAAAACTACAACCCCGTTTCCAAAAAAGCAAAATGTAAATAAAAACAAAATTCAATGATCATTTAAATCATTTAAACCCTATATTTCATTGGCAATACTACAAAGACAACTAATCAGATGTTAAAATTGAGAAATTCTATTATTTTTGAAAAATATATGCTGATTTTGAATTTGACGCCAATAACACATTCTAAAAACGCTGGGACGGGGGCCTGTTTACCACTGTATTTCATCACCTCTTCTTTTATCAACACTCTGTAAGCGTTTGGGAACTGAGGAGACACTGCTGTAGTTTTGAAAGTGAAATGTTTTCCCGTTCTCGTTTGATATAGAATTTCAGCTGCTCATCAGTTCAGGGTCTCGTTTGTCGTATTTTTCATTTCATAATGTGCCAAATATTTTCAATGGGGACAGGTCTGGACTGCAGGCAGGCCAGCTTAGCACCTGGACTCTTTTAATATGGAGCCATGCTGTTGTAATACATGCAGAATGTGATTTTACATTGTCTTGCTGAAATAATCAAGGCCTTCCCTGAAAAAGACATGGATGTCTGGATGGCAGCATATGTTGCCAAAACATGTACATATCATTCAGCATTAATTGCGCCTTCAATATTGCTATACAATTGCAATACAAAATATTGATTCGTCGGATCCACAGGACACTTTTCCACTTCAGTTAATAGACATTAACTGATTATACTGATTATAAAATTGAATTATTATAAACAATATGTGCAGTGAATGAGGCTACCGTAAAAAAGAAGCCCAGTAAAGTGAGTCAGTGCTGTGAAGCTGCGCAGCTGAAAGGAGTCTGCTAAGGTAACTTAGCTGACGGTGTAAACTTAGATTAACAACTCAGTACAAAACACACTGTGTTTCATGGTGATAATCCACTGTTTAATACTCGTTTAAGTGTTAAATATGTTGATTAAACGTGCTAAAATGCATTTTAACTGGCTGTGAAAGTTTTCACACCACTCACACTCGCATCCCTGGGTTTCCCCACCCACCGTGTTCGTGTGGCGCTGGGGGGGTCGGTCACTATTTGCATAGTTTTGATGTCCAAACCCAGGTTAGATGGTCTTTCCAACCGATTTGATGGAAAAAGGCATATGTGATAATGTCTCAGATGCATCTATGACAAATGTCAAGAAAGTGTTTTTTTTTATTACACAGAAATATTTGCAAGTGTACGGAATACTGAAGTGTACGGAATACTGGAGTGTGCGGAACACCGTGCTCTTACGGATAAGCAGTAAAATAAACGATCAGCGAGCGGATTTTGGGAAGACCTCAATACTAAAACCGTAAGAGGTTAACCTGAAACCAAATGACACCACTGCGTTTAGCCTGCCCCATATAGCGCTGCTTCCCTCAAAGATTACAGCGGCAATATACTTTACTACACCATTTCAAACGATTAAACCATCTGAAACGAATCACTGTTAACCAACTGAACTGACCAGAGGAATAAAGGCTGTAACGTTACCTGAAAACGGAGCTGAGCTTCCACTCACTCCTTCAGCCATCGGGACTGGAGAGGGCGCATGCGCACTACATCGAATCGACTGGTCTCCTACTCGATGCATTCTGCCTCTGACCCCAATGAAGTATTTTTGACAGTCGTTTCTCGGTTTTAGATCCGTATTCATAACTAAGTTATGAATATAATTTAATAATTAAAGTCGTATGCATGAATCGTTATGGTTGTAGATTTTGCAGCTGTATTTTCACAAACCACACACAGCATCACGACATTATGCTTTTTATGTGCGGTTTAATCTGTACGTGAATGTATGAAGACTTTCGTGTACAACGAACATGTTTATGTACAGATGTAGATGAGCACGCACGCGCTTTTTTGACAGCAATCTTACTCCATAGAGTTCCGGCTATTCAAATCCCTCCACATGTAGCCACTCCCACTCTGCTGCTCCTTCCTTTTAGAGAAAACGAAACTGATCTCAGAGAGCTGCTCTCTCACAGCCTGTGAGCGCAGGAAAATGGCAGAGGCCAGTATTTCAGTAGATCAGGACCAGTTCAGCTGTCCAGTCTGTCTGGATCTGCTGAAGGATCCAGTAACGACTTCCTGTGGACACAGTTACTGTAAGGTGTGTATTAATGGCTGCTGGGATCAGGATGACCAGAGGGGGGTCTACAGCTGCCCCCAGTGCAGAGAGGCTTTCACTCCAAGGCCTGTTCTACGCAGAAACAACATGCTGGCTGAAGTGGTGGAGAAACTGAAGAAGACAGAACTCCAAGCTGCTCCTCCTGCTCACTGTTACGCTGGACCTGGAGATGTGGAGTGTGATTCCTGCACTGGGAGAAAACACAAAGCCATCAAGTCCTGTTTGGTGTGTCTGGCTTCTTATTGTGAAACTCATCTCAAACCTCACTATCAGTCTCCTGCCTTTAAGAAGCACAAGCTGGTCGAAGCCTCCAAACAGCTACAAGAGAAGATCTGCCCTCAACATGGTAAACTGATCGAGATCTACTGCCGTACTGACCAGCAGTTCGTGTGTTATTTGTGTACGATGGATGAACACATGGGACACAGTACAGTTGCAGCTGTAGCAGAAAGAAAAGACAAACAGGTGAGAAGTTTGAAATTCTGATCTAGAATCTGATTCTTTACTGAATCACACACTTTATACAGGTGATCTGTTTATTGGATAATGATACTGTTAGCAACAAATTAGTCAAACCGGTCAGCAAACCTCACCAGCCAACGCGCGTCTTCCAGCATATTTACAGCTTTATTGTGCTCACATGTAGAACTAGAGTGAACTTGAACTGCTGTTAATATGAACCAGAGTACAAATTCTTTCTCCTCAGAATCAGCTGAAGGAGATGGAGAGGAAATCTCAGCAGAGACTCCAGGAGAAAGAGAAGAAGCTGCAGGAGGTGAAACAGGCTGTGAAGACTCTTAAGGTGAGTAGTGAGCAGAGATCTGCTGGAGCAGCTGTTTCACAGCTCAGTCAGACTCTCCTCCAGTCAGACAGTGAGGAGTCCAGTGTTGGACACTTAGAGATCCTACACTGCCACAATGTGGACAGTGAGTCATCTAGAGTCCCAGTGAGAGAGTGAATGATAGCTGGTGTGTAAATGGAGCTCCATCTTGTGTGTGTGTTGTAACAGAGCTCTGCACAGGCAGCAGTGGAGGACAGTGAGAGGATCTTTACTGAGCTGATCCGCTCCATTGAGAAAAAGCGCTCTGAGGTAACAGAGCTGATCAGAACTCAGGAGAAGGCTGAGCTGAGTGGAGCTAAAAAACTTCTCAAGCAACTGGAGCAGGAGATTGCTGATGTAAAGAGGAGAGACACTGAGCTGGAGCAGCTTTCACACACAGAGGATCACATCCATTTCCTACAGGTAACCAGCACTGAATCGCAGAAAGGTTCTAAAATGTCTCTTCACATAAAATGGTAATCAGAATATCTCTATGATTCTAAAGAGGTGTGTTTTGATAGATAATGGAAGTTATATCAACAAAAATATATTCTTAATTACAATTCAAATACAGTCAAAAGCAAGAAAAAAAGTCTCTGCCCTGCAAGGTGATTGACAGGGTTGAGGAAACAGCAACACAGCACATAAAAAAACAACCTCATGACAGCATCATTATGCATAATCAAGTTGGTTGGCAATCAGGATTGACAGACTGTATGATACTATACTAAATCAGCTTAAGCCTAGGTGATGTTCTTTTTTATTTTTGGCCTTGAAAGTCTAAGCTTTGGCTGCCAGAAGATCAACGTTCAATCCCCAGCGATGCCACAGCCATCCGTAGCTGAGAGTCCAAGAAAGTTTGTTGGATAGGATGGTCCTCCCTCTCCTCCATCACATAGTGTAATGCTTACCAGCATGGGTGTTTGTAAGCTGACATAACAGAATTGTCAAGTCAAGTCAAAGTTTATTTATATTGCTCTTTTAACAACAGGTGTTGTTACAAAGCAGCTTTACAGAAAAATCCGGGTCCGAGCCCCCATGAGCGTCGCCAATGGCGACAGTGGCAAGGAAAAACTCCCCAAGAGCAAGAAACCTTGAGAGGAACCAAGACTCAAAAGGGGAACCCATCCTCCTCTGGTCAACACCGGAGAGCAAACAGCATTAGTATAAAATATTAGAATTCCAAACAGGGAACAAACAGTGGAGCAGTGGTTAATTAGATAGTTTAATTTATGCAGCAGCAGGAGGGTCAGTTCATTAGTGTGAGGTTTGCACAGTGTTGTACAGCATGAAGCTCAATGGTGGTCAAAACAGTCCAGAAGGCTGGCAAGCAGTGGGCACTCGATCAAGACAGAACTCGATCAAGGCAATTGTCAGTTAGTGTTCTCCTCCAAGCATGTTGAGCTATTTAGTAGCAGTTTGAAAAGATGTGGTGGCGCTTCATGTGTCTCTAAGGAAGCACATGATAGCCTTCACCATCCCAGACTGGCAGCATTGTGTACTAATGGGTGGAAAATGGTCATATTAACAAGGTCTCGCCAATTTTTGTCCCCAGCAAAATGGCAGTGCAAATGAAAATTTGCAGTGCTGAGTTTTAAATTGATGAACAAATCTTTTATAGCATCACTGCCAGCATACCGCAGACATTAGAGTGATCACACGCACATACAGTAATGTACTAATTGTCAATTTACAGTTAAAGACCTTTACTGATGAATAATTGTTGTATTTGCTCTTCTTCACAACCTAGCAAGCCAAGAAGTGTGGAGAGAATGCACCATTCTGATTTCTTAGTTTATAATGATGCAGCTCGTGAGATGATGTTGTCCTCCCAGACCCCTTTCAGTATAACTACACCTGTTTGTGTACTTAGTGTACTTTTATTCTTTGTTTCGTAAAAAAAATGAATGAGCTGAAATAATATAACCCTTTTTCTAAGACCATTCACTTTCCGACTGTTTATTGCTGGGAACACTTGTATGCAAGTTACTAAAAGGGGATTTGCATGTTAGGGCGGAGCTGAAAAGCTGGTTTGTGTGTGCTCAATTCTACAGTCATGTGTGATTTATAAATTGCATATCAAAGTTGAAGGTGTATATTCAGTTTATGGCTGGGCAACATTACAACATTTTATATTATCATGATAAATTATGTCACAATATGTCACAATAAGCTTTTCTGAGCATGTCGTAGATATCAACAGTACCTAAAAATACTTTCCAACTGCATATTTGATTACAAAAAAAGCTTGATAAGTCTTGATAAGACATAGTGCAGTGCAGTATGTGAAATGTTAAATACAGTAGTTTTTTTATTATATTTTTTAACGTAGCACTTTTTTTCTGTTCCAACTTACCAGGTGTTGGAAAAAATAAATAGTGTCGTGTGGTGTATCGTGAAAAGATGTCAAAGTGTCATGATCTTACATTTTTGCCATATCGCCCACTTCTAATTCAGTTGCACATTTGTTCATATAAATCATTTGGATGCAAATTCTGAGAATGTTTCTTGGGAACATTTAGTATGAAATTCATGTATACATTTGAATGAGAACCTTTGGGTTCAAATTAAGAATATATTTACGAGAAAAAGCTGGTGCACTTCAAAAAAATGAAAACTTGACTGATTTAAAGGCAGATAGCATCGAAAGCTAAGCAGTGATTGGAGGGCTAAGAAAATGATGTGGGGCTCAAGTAGGCATTGATAAGAAACAGAAGTGATTATGCATTACATAAGAAGCAGAGATGATTCAGGGTTCCCTAAAACACAGGGCCTGTATGTAAGCGTATACCCTTCATACCCAGCTGCTACGCCCCTGACCGCTAATTTTGGGGACCACAATGAAAATAAGCTCTAGGGCTGTACTGTGTTTTAATTCTCGATGATTTCAATGTGTGTAATTGCTTCTGTGCATGTTTTTATCATCAAATATATTCAATCACTTTTACCTTTGCCTAGCATTTTTATCTTTCTCTCTCTCTCTCTGTAGAGTTTCCAGTCTCTCTGTGTCTCTTCTGGATCTGAGGACTCACCCAGCATCACTGTCCATCATCATCTCTCATTTGATGGAGTGAGGAAATCTCTCTCTGATCTGAAAAAGCGACTAGAGAAATTCCTTAATGAAGAATTCAGCCAAATCTCTCTATACAGTAAAAGAACCGTTCCTAATGTGAAACCTGTGGATAGAAGTCTTTTCTGGAGTAAAGGTGAGCTGTAAAACTTCTCAAACTCTGTAGAAATCAGGAGACTGGTCTGTTATATTGGCTGTACAATTAGTGTCGTTATCCTGTTCAAACATCCATCTTCTCAGATTCAGATTCAGTCTCTTGGCTCTTGTGTCCCAGCACTCTATTCATGTTTCCCTCGATGAGGAATGTCCCAGTACCATTTGAAGAAATTCAGCCCCGTATCATGATGCTCCCACCTTCGTACTTCACTGCGTTTGGTGTTCTTGGAATCACATGCACAGCTTTTTTCCATACATGACAAGCTGAACATTGGCAAAGAGTTTTATTTTTGTGTCACATGAATAGAGAAGATTGGGCCTCATTCATCAACCGTTCTCAAATTTTTTCCTTAAACCCACTTATGCAGTTTTCATGAAGACTCTAACGTTCACCAATGTTTACTTATTTGTTATTAGGTGAGGACAGAATCTACACACACGAGAGCACAAAGGTGTGAACAGTTCTGCGGATTAAGAACAGGTCATGAATCTGACGTAGACTTTTTCTTAGGACATTTCTCAAGAACAAATTTAAGAAAAAACTGATAATTATATTGATAATTAAGGCCCATTGTTCCAAATGATTTCTGATAGGTCTAAATGTTCATGTGCATATTGTAGACATGTGGCGCACTTGGCCAAGTTGTGGTTCCATGTCCTTTCCCCTCGCACGTTTTCAGACCAGTTGTACTTAGAGGCATGTTTAAGGTCTTTGCTAGGGGGCTGTGCCTTGTCCATGCTTCTGTGTTGTTAATGCATTCCTTGTTGTTAAATAATGTTGTTTCTGAGAATTTTAGGAAGCTCCTTCACCTTCTTTATGATTGCTGCTTGTTATATAATATCTTCCCAATTAGTAGCAACATCGTTGAAAACGGCACCAGGCGCATTTTCTATTTTCTTTAGTATTAATATCTAGAATATAGTGACTGAACACTTTTTCCCTGACTGTTTCTTCTTTTAAACATATATTTGTTCATGTTTATATGCAATGAGTCTCATTCATTTTTAGATTTTTCTTTTCTTTCTTTACAGTTGCAGCTCAGGTGATTTCAGCCTCAAAGCCAAGAACCAGAGAAGATTTTCTGCAGTGTATGTTATTTATACTCAAGCATATGCCTTTCTTGCCTTAATACTGCACATTAGACAATGTCTAAAATACAAAAGCTACAAATGCAGAAAGACGGAAATAGTTACTTGTCTTCAAAAGTATTTTATTTTCTGTTTATTTTATTAATACAAATATAACACATCATTCTAGAGTAATTATATAAAAAAAAATGATTAAAAAAGATTCTATAAAATGTTTTTGTTCTAAAAACATTCTATAAAAAAAACTAAATATTTCTTTCCTTTTTGTTAGATTACTGTCGGCTGACTCTGGATCCCAACACAGCAGGTTATTACCTCAGTCTGTCTGAGAATAACAGAGTGGCTACAGAGCGTGGGAGATTCCATCATTACCCTGATCATCCAGAGAGATTTGACTACCATTTTCAGGTGTTGAGTAAGGAGAGTGTGAGTGGACGCTGTTACTGGGAGGTTGATTGGGGCAGTAACGGATATGTGGACATAGCAGTCTCATATAAAGGGATCAGCAGGAAAGGACAGAATAATGATAGTGAGTTTGGACTCAACAATCAGTCCTGGAGTCTGCAGTGTGAGTTTTCTTGCATGCAGCATCTCACTTTTTTGCACAACAAAGTTAAAACTAAGATCTCAGGCTCACCATCCTCCAGAATAGGAGTGTATGTGGATCACAGTGCAGGAACTCTGTCCTTCTACAGGATCTCTCGCACAATGACCCTCCTACACACAGTCCACACCACATTCACTCAGCCTCTCTATGCTGGATTTAGGCTCTATGGAGGATCTATTAGGCTCCTAAATCCACGATAATCTGTTGCGTCTGTTGTATATTAGTGTAACCTTGCAGATAGATGTTAAACAGTGATTCTTATTATTTTATTATTACATTATTAAATTGTTATACAGTACAGTTTTTTTATTTTGCAGCATAAATAGAAAAAAATAAATAGACATAATAAACTTTTCAGTATTTAGTGTGTCCACTCTTTACCTTTATTACAGCTTCCATTCTTTTCCGGAGACTTGCTTTCAGTTTTTCAAAGTAATCTGCAGGGATATGTTTCCACACCCAAAGTTCAGTCTTAGAAGTTGGTTGCATTTTCTGCTTTTTGCAATCCAAGTAATCCCAATTTACACATTTAGGCTGATAAGTTTTTAGAACCTTATTCCACATCTCACTGTCCATTGTCAGTGTTGTAGTGCAAACTTTTTTATCTATTGTCTGTTCTGAGTGAGGCTTCTTGACAGCTACACATGCTTTCATACCCATAGCGTTGTCCTCTCAAAGTGGAAGGATGGACAGAAACATCCATGAAAGCAAGAGTAGACCTTGATTTTCTCCTTTTGGTGGTTTCATAGGTCTTGCAGGTGGTTGTTAGGAGTCTCATTTTCTCTTTATCTTTTAGGCTTTGTTCACACAGCAGGTAAAAGTGGTCCAAATCCGATCGTTTTCTTCATATGTGACACAGATGTGTGTCTGTGTGTCAGTGTGAACAGCAAAAAACACACTGAATCTGACATTTTTAATTCCAATTTGAGACACTTTAATATGTGGTACTGAAGTCCGATATGTATCTGATCTGTAGCAATGCTACTCAGTCTGAACAGCCAGATCGGAATTCATGCGACTTTGTCATCAACATCAATCCAACTCAACATTCGTCATAATTTCGCGCTGCTGAGACTCATAAACATTTAGGTTGATGTTTCTGCACTAAAAATGTGAAAAGACTTATCGCAACCGCTCCGCGTTTGAAGAGATTTTGAAAGAAAAGGTCAAATGCGGTTGTAAGAGAAAGAGGCTGCAGCGTCAAAGAACAGTTAAAAGGCTGAAAGCAAAGTTTAAAGAATCCGAGGACACAAACCAAAAAAGTGGTCGCTTCTTCTTTTTACGGTGAGCTCGAACTTATTCTGCGTGATGAGCCCAGCTGTCAATCAATGAAGCTTCATGATGGCTCCTGTGATGCTGGTGAAGATGAAACTGAACCCTCCGGGAGCGACTGGCGTTCATTGGCAGTCATGATTACCTCTGGATGAGCCGCGTGAAGCAACGTGAAGCTCTGTTCTTTTGCGCATGCGGGTCAGTTTAGGAGCTGATCTGTTAAGACTGATGTCGCATTCAGATCACATTTAAAAGATAATGTGAACAGCCAAACAAAAAAATCGGATTTGGTGAAAAAATCAGATTAGGGCCACTTTTACCTGCTGTGTGAATGTAGCCTTAGTCATTTTTTGAACTCCAGTTTTGGAAACTCCTGTTTTTTTTGGCTTATCTTCATGTATAAGTGAAACTGATATTGTCACTGATATCATCACCAAAACCTCATACTTTCAAAATGGTAATTTTACAGGAGAAGCCAAAAATATTCTTGACTAGCAATTTAAGTTTGTGTAACAACTTTAGGACCGTTTGTATTGGTCCATTCATGGTGAAATTTGAACACAATGCAAAGGGTAACTAGTGTTTTTAAAAAAAATGAAAAACAACAACAATGGAGGTATAAGATTTTGGCAGGACAGCAGCGATATTTTCCTTTGACTTTCTTCTTTCTTATGCAAGTGGATTACTGTATCTTATATGAGATATATCTCATTTCTTTAGAAACATCCAGAAACATCTCCTTTAGCAATTTTAGATACATATAAAAATGATTGGAAGAGTACCCTTGTGATAAATGGTGATGTTTTGACTTGAAATAAAATAAAAGGGCAAAAAATGAATACTTTATTACCGATATTACAGTTAGAGATTATTCCCACCACACTTTACACTATTATATATATGCACTACATTTTTGTCTTCAGGAGGTGTGTGTGTGTCAGGTTTTTCTCTATTCCTTATCCGTTGCCGGTTTCCTAAAAAAATAAGCTTATCGATGCATAATTGACCATAAATGTGGACCTTATTCGTGACCACTTGAGGCCTTGTACTCACTCAGGCACTCAGGAGTTAAATGGAATGTCATGAGATTGAGTGGCTATAGCTGGTTCTGTTGTCAGGCATAGCTAGACAGTGAAATGACATACTTCCTTTACATGATCAATGAAGTACATAACAGCAGGTTTTCAGCATGTGTGTTTATTGTTATGAAATTACAGTTTAATGTCCATGTACCGCTATCCTATTTTGTATCCATATTTTATGATATTCATAAGATCTGAGACAGTTATGAAGTCTGTAATTCTGATTGATTCAGTGTTTCCAGTTGAACGAACATAACAGATGTATGAATGTGTGGGTTTAGTTTTTTGTGCTTGTGTTTCACGTTTGCTTGTGGACTCACTTAGTAACTCAATAGCTCAATAAAAAAGATGAGTGCAAATCTCAAATTATTAACAAAACACATGTAAATAAATAAAAACACACATCTTTTAAAAAATGCTTACAGCAAATATGCAAAAACAAGTTGCAACACAAACATCCTTTTCACTTTTATATTATCAAGTGGAGGTTTTGAATGTGTGAGCAAGGAAACTCATAATGACCACAGAGGAAGTGATATTGGCTGGTAATAAACTGAATTAATTAATTAATTGTTTAGCAATGTGTCAATGTTACCTACCGCTTATACAACACAAATAACTTTTTTGTGCCACTGTACAAATGGAGGACACTTCAAATGAACAAATGAACTGGACTGGGGAACAAATGACCATTTCAGTATGAAAGTGTTTATAAGCTGTTAACATCAGCTTCAGCTCTCAAAGCCACACAGCTAAATACACTATTATACTGAACAGTCTGTGGAAGACGTGTGTGTGTGTGTGTGTGTGTGTGTGTGTGTGTGTGTGTGTGTGTGTGTGTGTGTGCTTATTTCTGCCGAGTTATCTCTTTCTGAAGTTCCTTTACGTAACTGTGGTCCTTCCCATGAACAATCTCCATAATGTCCAGAGCCTGAAACACACAGACACAAACACACACATAGTTCAAACTGACAGAATTTTACAAAGTAAACTATTCCAAACTATAACACACATATCATTGCGGTAACACTTTCTTTAAATACTAGGTCAATAAAAATGAATACACACATTCATAACAGGTTCGTAAGGCTTTATAAACATGGCTGTAAATGTTTATGAAATTATGAAATCCCTTATTAAGGATAAAATAAATTGTCTCACTTTACTTAGAGCTCACAAATACAACTTAAGCTCTTGTAATTGGGGCATAATAATATCTGTCTATCATTAATACCCATAATGACAAACAGTCATGGGGCAGTCATGGGCTGGAGGTTAGGGAACCAGCCTTGTGACCGGAAGGTTACCGGTTCGATCCCCTGAGCTGACAGTATGTGACTGAAGTGCCCTTGAGCAAGGCACTTAACCCCTGACTGCTCCATGGGCGCTGTGGATAGGGCTGCCTACCGCTCCGGGCAAGTGTGCTCACTGCCCCCTAGTGTGTGTGTGTTCACTAGTGTGTATGTGGTGTTTCACTGCACGGATGGGTTAAATGCAGAGATGAAATGTCCCCATTGTGGAACTAATAAGGGTCAGTTAACTTAATAAGAAATACTGTCATTTTGCTTTTGAAGATTGCAAAGACAAGTTACAGTATATTAAAAATGACTATAAGCTACGATTTCTTTCCAGATGTGTATAATTCATAAGTCATAGCATGGCTCAAGGTGTGTTTATGAGTGGGCTGGTTGTAGTTGTAATGCACTATGCAGGCTGGGACTGAGTTTCTTTGCCACTAACAGCATAAAATGTTATGAATGCCACTTATAATGCATTATGTTAACAATCCATGATGTATAATAAACATGGATATAACATGTAATGCACTTGTATAAACATTTGTAGCGATGTTTATAAGGCATTATGAATGCATTATAATGTGTTATGAATGTGTTCATAGATGCTTTGGGGTGGGGGCATTCAAAATTTGCTGATGCAGCGTTATTGGACAGTACAGGCACGTACACTCTGAATGACCTCATGTTGGCCTGTTACCTTTTTGAGGGCAGTAGATGCTGCAGACGGATGGCCCAGAGCCACGTAGAGCCTCCCGAGCTTCAGGTACATGGAGGCGACATTCAGGGAGTAGGCTGGATACAGCTGACTGCAGAGAGGACAGACAAGCATATAGCATATATCTGATCATATATCAGTCATATAAGATAGTTTAAGAAAGTACAGTACTGGGAAAAAGTTTTACGCAGTCATGAAAATTATTTAAAATATTTATCTTGGCATAAAGTGCATTTTTGCTTGTAAAGACTATGAAATTTGAAAAAAAAAAGTCTACAGTTAAAAAAAGTAGAATATTTTGTTTATTAGTATGTTGATTAGAAGAATACAGTTAGAGGAACACAGGTTTGGTTCCTGACATCAGGTTTTGTTTTGATACTGATGATAAGCTAATGCACGAAAGCAGGTTTTAAAATTTTTTATAATGTAATTTATTTCTGGATACACATTTTATTGTAACTCATTCTTTTATTAATTTTATTAGGACTTCAGTCTAGATATTCATTTTATTCTAAAGTTGTTTGGGATAGAAATTTAATTACAACTTCAGTTCAATATAAATTCTAATAAGTTCTTAAGTTCATTCCACATACTTATTAAATTATAACATCATTCTGAATATTAATCACAATAGAACTTCATTCTAGATTTTAGATGGATTATGACATCATTCAGGATAACCGTTTTATTAGAACATCATTCTGGATATTAATCTTACTGGGACTTCAGTCTAAATATTAATATTCTACATCTGGATATTTATTTTTTGTATTCATTTTCAGTATTTATTTTATTGTATATTAATTTTATTTTAACTTTATCCAGGACGTTAATTTTATTAGAACTTCAGTTTTATTCTTAAGTTGTTCTGGGTATTAATTTTATTGTAAATTTATTTGAATAAAAAATATTATTATTGTAACTTAATTCTAAACATTAATCACATTAGAACTATTCTGAATATAACCTCATTCCAAACATTAATTTATTAGAACATGTTCTGGATGTTAGTCTTATTAGGTCTAGATATTAATTTTATTCAAATGTTGTTCTGGATATTCTTTTTATTGCAGGTTCATTCTTAGTATTAAGTTTATTTTAAATTGATTCTGGATAGTAGGGGTGGGAATCTTTAGGCACCTCACGATTCGATTACGATTCAGAGGGCTGCAATGCGATTATAAAAGGATTATCGATCTTTTTTCCCTATACAGGATTTCTATCTTCCTACTGTCTGAGGACTTGGTAGTTTTAAAGCAAAGTATTTGTAATGATCCATAATGTAAATGCATTATGGATCATTACAAATACTTTGCTTTAAATATCTAAAATATCTTTTATTAATAAATCAAATGGAAGTGATGTGGCAAGTGAACTAAAAGGCTCTCATTCAGAGACGCTGCTGCCACTCGTCTGCGATAAAATGCGCTGTTACCCTGAAATAAGATCCAGTGGTAATGGGTGACCACGCAACACGTTACAGCCACCCTTTTGGTCTCGTTGTAGAGAGTGGGGGGGGTATTTTCGAGACTGGACGCTGAATCTCGGCTCCATAGTGTGCAGCATAACGCGAAAGCCCTGGTTCTCAACGACTGAGAACAGACAGCAGACAGCAGGTCACATAGCCCCGAGGTCTGGCCTCGCCAGTAGCGAATGAAAAAACAGGTTAAGACGAACATTTGGAGGACTTATTCGCATTTATAAGCAGCGCGGTTGGTTAAATCTGCTGAGAGACTGTCTTTCTCTAAAAAGTTGCGAAAATGAACTCGCTTCTCTTTCGAATTTTCCCGTTCCACCTTAAATGGTGCAGCAGTTACATTCGACGCCTAAGGCAGAATTTAAGGTGGAACGGGAAAATTAGAACGAGAAGCTGGCGAATGAGAAGCGACTTCAGCCTCGTAAAACAGCCGGACGCCGAGACATTTTACAAGAAACTCTTCTAGTTTTGAGGAAAAGTTTTCTGGCGGAGATGGGAGGAAAGCGGCTAAAGCTAAAGCTTAAAGCAGAGCGAAGTAAATCTGCGCTCTCGTTTATATTGTTTAGCCTATACTAGGACATTAATACATACTGGACATTAAATGTTGTGGCTCCAAAGCTGGTTTAACTTTGTTGAAAGGCAAAATGTCTCTTGTTAACATTTGGGATGCGACCCCTAACCTGGCTTTAATGCAGAGGTAGCCGGTCGGATTTCTCACTCATCCAGTGGTGTTTTTGTTATGTGCCGCCACAGACTGTCCGGGCGCTGCGCTTACCCACTTCCAAGTTCCGCCTTTTGCGTTCCGTCAACATTACGTTATAAATTAAATATTTAGAAAATCGATTTTTGACATTTATGAATCGATTCAGAATCGTTCACGTCCGCATGTTAATTGAATTCGAACTTTGTTCTAGATACTAATTTCATTTCAGCATCATTTTGGATAATAATCTGTTTTATAATCATAAAAAGACTATAATCTTATTAGAACCTTTATAGCTTTCTCCATCATTGAGGAATCTACAGCTCCTTTTGAACCATAGTGCTTCTGTGTGTATTTGAGTGGACGCTGCATCCTAACCTGAATGGCTTGATGACCTTCTCGCCGTAGCTCAAGGCGCTGTCATAGTCCTCCATGAACAGACACACCCCCATGGCTTGGTACATCATGTGCAGCATGTACACATTAGCGTCATCAAACACTGCACCCATTTTATCCATGCTCAGCTCGCACATCTCCAGCAGCTCAGCAGGGGGCGCTCAGGAGTCAAGGAAACATTTACACATCCTAAACAACAGCAACCATTCTCTATGTTTCACTGCTTTCTACTGCTTGGAGCTTTTAGTATATCTGCTTATTTTAAACATGCGCACATCTGATAGAATGTTTATTACAAGCATCTTAATAAGCTGCCTTTTATATCAACAGTACAGTTTTGTTTTCCTCACCACTTATTAATGGCTTTTAAAGCTAAATGTAATTAGTGTTTTCAGTCACATGCCAATGTGTGGATAGTTAACACTTGGAAGAAAATACACATGAAATCTGTCCATAAAATATGTTGTACATCATTCTGAAGTCAGTGTCATGCTCTGGACCTACGTTGTTTTTTGTTGGAAAAAATGAACAGGGTTTTAGAAAATCAGCCTGAGACAGTCTGTTCTGTGTACATTTTTCCTGCAAATGTTACAGGATCCTGTTCATAAGGTCAAGAATTTAAAATATAAATTAGACTAAATACACACTATTAGGTTTAGTCTTTAAAAAAATGCCTTGACTGGAAGTTTGGACCAAGTTTCTTCAGGCTTTTTACAG
Organism: Colossoma macropomum; assembly: GCF_904425465.1. Lineage (NCBI taxonomy): Eukaryota > Metazoa > Chordata > Actinopteri > Characiformes > Serrasalmidae > Colossoma > Colossoma macropomum. The sequence continues at coordinate 7,401,568 of NW_023494795.1, forward strand.
AAGACTGTGGGTATAAAAAGGATATTTTTCTCGTGTTTGGCTCTGCGGAAGTCATCGATGATAGTCCGAGCATAGCGAACCATTTCCCTGACCTCCTGTGGACGGGGTCCATCACTCAGCTTTCTCAGCTTCATCTTAGCCTTGTCCTATATAACACACACACACACACACACACACACACACACACACATATGGGTGAGTGCTGAACTGATTCGCTGTAAGACAAACACATAAAAATGCACATGATGTGTACACATATATAATAATACATGAGTACAGTTGTATAATACACTCCCATGGAAAAAATAGGCCGAGCCTAAAATACTAATGCTTTTACTGGTGGTCTTGGCCTGGTCAGAGCCCACCGTTCGAAGCTGCTATTGCTGAGTGGAACAAATTGACCCTTCTTTCTGTAAAAGGTTGTCTGCAAGTACCCGCAAGACTTCAACATTTAAAGAAATCAAAGAGAAAAGCTCTCCCACAAAGTCCCTTAGTCTGTTTGTAATTATTGCTAACGGCCTGACTAATGATTTCTTATTAAAACCATTAAACACTTAATTTTTATGGGCCTTTTGGGCTTGGGCCATTTTTTTGGGGGGGTGTACTCAGTACTGAAATTATTTTTAACCCCTTAAGCCTTAGTGTGTGTGTGTGTGTGTGTGTGTGTGTGTGTGTGTGTGTGTTTGGTTCCACACTGCAGTTCTTCACTTTTACAACTATACAGCCATACACATTAGTTTCATACTAGTTACTGAATAATCTATAGTAGTTACTGAATAATTTACAGTAATAGCCAAATATTTCATAGTAATTACTGAATAATTTATAGTAGTAACTGGATGTTAGGAGAAGTTATAAGCTAGGGGTAGGTACTGGCTTTTATGTTGGAACCACATGGGGGCGCCAACCACCTCATGTATGCCTTTATGACTTGTGATGGGGCTCAGCCCAAAGGATGGAGACCAATGGTGGGAAAAGGTGTTTTTTTGGAACGGTGAGTAGTGGCATCTCTCTCTCTCACGCTCCTTTTTGCGGTCACTATTTTGGATTTTTGTTGGAGCGCCCATTCCATTGACTAACAAAACCTGAACGCTATCATGGACACGGCTTGAGCTGGTCGACCACGGGCTCATAGCTTGAGCTGGCCCCAGTCTTTTCCTGGTGATTTAGAGACTTGGGCTGCAGGTGAGTTGGCCTTTTGGTGGGGGTTTCCAACTAGATTTAGACATACACTCTTACTTTAGCTCATGTTTCATGCTAAGTCGCAACACGTAGGGACAGTGTGCCTTTGTTGCAGTCAGGACTACAATACATAAATAAGAACCGATGACAACTTTGCCATTCCTTTTGGCTTTAGTGGTTCCTGAGTCTGTAACACTGAGTAATTCAAAGTTACAAATGAATATTTCATAGAAGATATTCAATAATTTATAGTACTAACATATATTAAAAGCACCAAAAAGTGTTCTTCTATTGTAAAAAGCTTGACATCGTAACAATAAAAGAACCCTTTTTGGTGCTATATAGAACCCTTTCCAAACAGATTCTATATAAAACCATCCACATTTCAAAAAATTGTTCTTTAAGGGTTCTTTAGTAAAGACAGTTCTATGTAGAACCATGAACACTCAAAGAACCCTTTACATGTGTAAATAGTTCTTTGCTTTATGAAAAAGTTCTTTAGATTCATGGAGAATGTGCTATAAATGGTTCTATATAGAATCATTTGGAAAAGGGCTCTATATGGCACCAAAAAGGGTTCTTCTATTGTAACAAGCTTGACATCATAACCATAGATGAATCCTTTTTGGTGCTGTATAGAACCCTTTTCAAAAGAATTCTATATAGAACCATCTATAGCATATTCTCCAACAATCTGAAGAACACTTTGCATGCAAGAACCCTTTAATCATGCAAAGGGTTATTTGAGTGTTCATGGTTCTGTATAGAACCATTTTCGGTAATAAAGAACCCTTGTAGAGCCATGTCTTTTACAAGTGTACAGCACATTATCTAGCAATCTGAAGAATCATATCATGATGCAAAGAACCCTTTAATAATGCAAAGGGATCTTTGAGTGTTTACGGTTCTATGTAGAACCATTTTCTGTAATAAAGAACCCTTGTAGAGCCATGTCTTTTACAAGTGTACAGCACATTATCTATCAATCTGAAGAACCATTTCATGATACAAAGAACCCTTTAATAATGCAAAGGGATCTTTGAGTGTTTATGGTTCTATGTAGAACCATTTTCTTAACTAAAGAACCCTTGAAAAATTGTCTTTGTTAAGAGTGCAGTTACCAAATAATGTATTGTAGTTACTGAGTAATTAATAGTGAATACTAAGTAATTTATAGTGGCTACTGTATATTTCACAGCAGTTACAGAATAATACAGGTGTTTAATGAATAATTTATAGCTGTTGGTGATTAATATGTTTTAAAATAAAGAACTGAGTAACAAGCTTAAGGTTCAGGGGTTAATATGACTTCTGTATTAAAACACTTTATGTACTGAGTTATCACTTTAAAAGATAAGGCTAGCCTGTGTCTACAGGCCATTGTGTCAGAAACATCTACCATGTAAGTGCCCTTTGTAGGTTTGTAGCTCATCTGTTGATACTTCATTCATAGCTCCCCTACATCTCATTAACCAGTGGAAAAAGACCACCATAGGACCACCAATGATCAAATGTTATTTGGGTGGTGGATCATTCTGAGCACAGCTGACACTGCAGGGCCAGTTTGTGTGCTGCTGAGAAGAGTATATCAGACACAGCAGTGTTGCTGAGGTTTTTGCACACCTTAACAACACTGCTGGGTTGAAAATTGTCCATGAGCCAAAAATATCCACCCAACAGAATGGTCCTGTGGTCACAAACTGACCACTGATGAAAGGGTAGATGATGACTAACATAAGTTGTGCATAGAAAAAGATGAGATACAGTCTCTAACTGTACACCTACGAGGTACACCGACAAAATATTCGAATAAATTGGTCTTTGCATCAAACTCTTGAAGTGGGCCTAGGATTTGTAGTTCTGCCCCACCCCACCCCCACACACACCTTGGATTTGGTTTTGCACTCTCTGCAGCCACAGCTGAAGTAGTAGGAGTCTCTGAGCCTCTCAATCCTGTCTTCTGTTGGGTAGAGCAGGTCTATATAGCTGGTGTATATCTACATGAAATATAAACACAAATACAGGTTAAATCAAGTGTTAAAAATATGTGTTAAAATTTTTGGCAGTCATTGAGTGTTACATGCGTATATAACGGGTAACCAGTGATTCGAAATATTTAACACAGAACTAAAAATAGTTTTCCTCAGAATACAATCAAAAACAGGAAGAATGCATGCCATGAATTAGTAAGACATGGGAACAAGATAATTAAGTTGTAGCCACAACTTTGCAAGGTGTGAGAATGATACAGTTAAGTCATGGCCACAACTTGGTAAGGAATGGGAATGGGATCCTAATGCTTGGCCATGACTTAGTATGGGAATGAGATAGTTAAGCTGTGATCATAACTTAGTAAGGCATGGGAACAAGATAATTAAGTTGTGGTCATGACTTAGTAAGGCATGAGAACGAGATCATTAAGTTGTGGCCACGACTAATAAGGCATGGAAATGAAATCATTAAGCTGTGGCCATGATTTAGTAAGGCATGAGAACAAGGTCGTTAAATTGAGGCCATGACTTAGCAAGGCATGAGAAGAAGATCATTATGTTGTGGCCACAACTTAGTAAGGCATGAGAACAAGATCATTAAATTGTGGCCATGACTTAGTAAGGCATGAGGACAAGGTCATTAAGCTGTGGCCACAATTTAGTAAGTCATGAGAATGAGATCCTTAAGTTGTGGCCATGACTAATAAGGCATGGAAACAAGATCATTAAGTTGTGGCCACGGCTTAGCAAGGCATGAGAATGAGATCATTAAGTTGTGGCTATGACTAAATAAGGCATGAGAATGAGATCATTAAGTTGTGGCCACGACTTAGTAAGGCATAAGAACAAGATCAGTAAGTTGAGGCCACGACTTAGTAAGGCATGGAAATGAGATCATTAAGTTGTGACCATGATTTACTGAGGCATGGAAATGAGATAATTAAATTGTGACCATGGCATACTTAGTAAGCCATGAGAATGAGATAATTAAGTTGTAGCCATGACTTACTAAGATAAGGGAATATGATGATTAAGTTGTAATCACAACATACTTAGTAAGACATGGGAACAAGATAATTAAGTTGTGACCATGACTTAGCAAGGCTTGGGAGCGAGATAATTAAGTTGTAGCCACCACTTAGTAAGGCACAGGAAGAGGACAATTGAGTCATGGCCACAACATAGTAAAGCAAGGGAATGTGATAAAATCCCAGGCTTATTACAAACTAAGGCTTATTATTTCGTAACTACAGGGACTTCAATGCCAACAGACCGAGCTGTTCTTAGATTATAGACATGTGTAGTAAAACTTTGGGCCTGCCGGTGGGCCCTGGCCTTTTAAGGGGGTAAGTCTTAAGCCTTAATTATGTCTTAAAAGGTTCCCAAGACTTAGTTATCTCATTCCTATGCCTTACAAAATCATGGCCATGCATTAGGATCTTATTCTCATGCCTTAGTAAGTTGTGGCCACACATTATTTTTATTAAGAAAGGATGTCATTTATGGGACATCCATGCGCAGTGATAGATTTCAACAGTTCTCCTTAATTTGCCTTAATGGCCTACAATAATAAAGGCCAGGCGGCCCTCCTGCACAAACCTGCATGCTGCTAGGTTTGGATAACATGTAGACATTGGACTAAAACTGGAAGGTTAAAGTTTGTTTCCTAGAGGTTGGTTTTTATGTGGTATTAGCCAAATTTGGGGCAAAATAGCCTATTTTCAAACTGTTTTGAATAATCTATTTTCAACTTTCAAGATGCATTAATTTCAGTTCCCATAAACAGTAATCAGAAAACACTTAATGAAGAAGTTGCTTTTGTGGTACAGGGACAGTCTTCTGGGTGAATCTTGAGAAAAATCTGTCTGTTGATGTTGATATGGGAATATGAGAGGATGATCAAAGGTACATTCTACTTAAACTGTAAACTACATAAAAAAAGCCCTGTTAGATTTTGCCCCATGTTAGGTTGTGTCCTGCTCTCCCTTATGAGGATTAGAAACACAGTCCACATTGAAAGTCCATTGCTGTCAATGCTGCGGCCCACTGATCCAATGACCAGCACAGCTCAGGTCAGAATGGGGCATATCTGGGTTACAACAGGCATCATATTTCCTGAGTGTGTGCATCTGTGTGATGCAAGTTCACAAATCATGTTTTAAATAGCTCTGGATTTAGTTACAATCAGCTGTCGCTCTCACACACGTAGGCTCACACACACACACACACACACACGCACACACACAAATGCCATCATCTACGGTTCTACATGATTAACAGCCTACGGCTCCTGCACTTCCAGTCCTGTTACATAATCTTTTCCCCCAAACCTGCTCCATACTCATTCACCTTAAAATCCTATTTTTATCTTTGCCTTTGCTGTTTTTGCTTAAAAATATATTGTTACATTACACCATAAAGTAGAACAGCAAATATCAGCATTATAACTGAAATATACAACATCATGCAAACATCAAACACCAAAGTTTGAGGCATTTCAGAGGAGATTAGATTTAAGATAATCCTATTACATAAGGAAGCTTCCGAAAATACATTTCAAAGATACTACATCTTCACTGAGATATCCTTGGTTTATTTTACTTCAGTCACGGACACTTATGGGCATGGATTACAGTAAGGCAAGTAAGCAATGAGACACTCTGTGTTACTGCGATTTTATTACGGGAAGGGTGTTCTTTCTCCTGTCCCTGTGATAAAATCACTGTAACACACGGCCTTAAGTGGCTTATTGCTTTTATAAAACGGTGGCCTACATGTAATATGATAAAATGCACTGTTTTTCAGAAAATAATTTGTTATTATTAATAACCGACATAAACAAGTATTCCGCCATAGACTATGGTATCGTTGCCAAGCAACCATGAACCACTGAATGAGGAGAATGTTCGGTCACACATTGCTACATATTGCAGTCATTTCATGAATTTTTGAAACTTTTTGTCGTATAACAATGAACATATGATAATACAGCACTGTTTCATGCAAAAACTTTCTATTTATAAGTACTTTTTGGTCACCAAATTACATCCCCGAGTTGTATTTACCGCCAATCCAGCGGCGCCCTCTTCTGACACTGGGGCTGAATCTGAAACAGCTCCCTGCTCCCTACATAGTGAACTACGCAGGAATTTAAATACTGGATTCTGCAGCCCAACAGTGAATAATACAGCTAAGAAATAATCATTTGGGATTCAGACACATCCACACTCAGTAAATGGTGCACTATTTGGCTGTAGAGGCTAGAATTTCTAAACTTTCATAGCTAGCACACTATTTAGGGAGTACAGAGCCGTTTGGAACTTTTCTTACAAATGAACAGGCGCAAAATTGTAATTAACATATAACCAGCTCAATAAAAACCTCTGTTTTGCTCACATCCTTTCTGTCCAATGCTATTTTCTTCATAACTGTTTCTGGTGGCAGAATGTGCATAGTTGTACTTCTTAATGTCAAATGTTTGAATGTTCATCACAAAATAGTGTCTTGTTTTCTTTATACTTAGACTTAAGTTGACTTGTTTTGTTGAAATGACGACTCATTTTTGGTGGTAGTATCAAATTTAAGACAAGCTTTTCATAGATCCTAAATGGGTGCTTCTATTACTGTAGTTCTCGTCCTAGTATTTTATGTGGCAACACTTTATTTTGATGGTGTACTGTAGATGCTTTGTACATGCTGAGTCTGTCTTTAATTCAACTAAATATCTAATAAATGCAACTGAATTTGAAGTTGAGTGTGAAGGGATACCATTAAATATAACCCTATTTCTAGGTAGCTTAGATATGATCCTAATAATCATCTAATAATCAACCACGTATCACCAGAAAGCTTATTAATAATGTATCTATAGATCATCTATTTGGGATCATCAAAATAAAGTGTGATCTTTTGTGCTTTGTGAAGGAAACTCTTATAAATGCATATGCAATAAAGGCAAAAGTACAACATAGCAGTGATGTTAGTACAGTTGGTTAAAAGAGTTTTAATCGAAAATCAGGAATGTTCTACATAGATCTTGGAAGTAAGTAGTTTTGGAAAATTGCTTCAGATATAGAAATGCAAAAAATGTGGAGCAATTCTTGTCAACTGTCAGAGAAAAGGTGCTGATCAATCTGGGGTTAATTATTATCATTTACATTCTCATCAATGCATTTACATGGTCAAGGCAGACCTGATCCCGGATCAGTAGTCTTGCATGCAATATATTGCTGTTGTCGGAACAAAACCTTGTATCTCCAAAATGGTAACTTTACAGGAGATAGAAAAAACACACTTTTCTTTTAATGTAAGTCAATGGAACCAGACTTTTTTCCAAGTCATTTTGGGTCGTTTCTTTTGGTCCATTCATCATAAAATTTACACACAATGTAAAGGGCAACAAGCATTTTCAAATTATGTCAAAAACTGAAAAATGACAAAAATGGACATACAAGGTTTTCTTCCGACAGCAGCGATATGCTCGTTAAGCCTGTATAATCTGATTTAAAATGTTAAATATGTATACATTTTTAATTAAAAATAAAAATTTTGATCCCGAGCGGCTCAACCGTCTAAGCGTTGGCCCTATCATCAGGAGATCGCGAGTTCGATCCCTGGTGATGCTACAGCCGTCCATGGCTGGGTGTCCAAGAGAGCACAATTGGCCTTGCTCTCTGGGTAGGATGGCCCCCACCTCTCCCCCCATCAAGCACGATACTAGTCAGCGCAGGTGTCTGTTAGCTGACATAGCAGATCTGGTGGTTGGCGCTTTCCTCCGAGCGCGTTCAGCTGTCCAATGACATTGCGTCAGCGGCAGTTCAACAAAAGAGGGGGTGCGCTTTAAAGGTCTCGGGGGAAGCCTGTGCTAGTCTTCACCCTCCTGGTGCTGGTGGTATCGTGTGACTGGGGGAGTCCTGACTAGTGGGTGGAATTGGAGAAGACTAAATTGCAAAGAACATATTAATTTATTTTTTTTCCCAACTTTCCCACTAGTTACATCTTAGTCATGGGTAGGTGAAGAATAGCATGTTTCCTCTGAGAAATGTGAAGCACCATTGCATCTTCTCGAACTGCACTGGAATGGCGAACATTACTGAAACGTTAAACGTGAAACATTACTACAGCTCAACACGCTTGGAGGAGAACACTAAGAGCTGGTTCTGTTATGAGTGATGGAGGGAGAGAGAGGGCAATCCTGTCCACCCAGAGAGAGAGAGTGAGGACAATTATGCTCCTTTGGACTCCCAGCTGGCATCACCAGCGATCGAGCTCACAATATCCCAAAAATTTAAAATAAAAGCAAATGAATTGTCAAGATGAGATAGGACCTTTATTGAGAAGTCAGCAGGACTAAGTAAGAGCAGCAGGCCATTACGCCAGCCAGGAACTGTTATATTTTGCATCGTAACTTTTTTCTCAGTATCAGATAAAATCCATTACCAGTGCAGGCTTATAAACAACAGCTCACATTTTATGTCTATGATGTTTAAAATATTTGCCAGTCAAATAACCCAATAGATTCTAGGCTATTAAACACTATCAACTAATAATAAAAGCCCTCTGCTCTCAAGATAAGGATTAGGCTGAGACAGTGCCTGTTGTAAAAATATCATGTGGAGCGCTGGGCAAAAGCATCCTGACCTTTGCCCTCATTAGACAGCTGTGGTCTCACCTCGTCTCCCTGGCCGACGTCCTGCACAGCCCGCACCTCCGCTAACGTCCCTCTGTATGTGACTATGGCATTTGGACAACAGCTATGATTCATCAGAGCAACACTGAGAGACAGAGAGAGAGAGAGAGAGAAATGAGAGAGAAAATAGAAAGAGAAAGACAGAGACAATGAGAGACAGAGACAGATAGAGAGAGACAGACAGAGACAGATTAGAAGAGAGAAAGAAAGAAAGAAAGAAAGAAAGAAAGAAAGAAAGAAAGAAAGAAAGAGAAAGAAAGAAAGAAAGAAATACAGAGAGAAAGAGAGAGAAAGATAGAAAGAAATGAAAATATCAGAGTAAGAAAGAAAGAAATACAGAGAGAAAGAGAGAGAGAGATAGAGAGTGAAAGAAAGAAAGATTAGTGAACTGGGAAACAGGACAGATTAAAGCGCTCTGGTCAACAGCATCGATTAACTGACAAAATGTGCATCTGTCTGTGTCTGTATGTCTCCTTACTCTGGAAACACTGCTGAGCCCAAGTGTGACAGTTCCTCATCCTCCACTGTGAAGCCATTACAGTTCACCTGTGAGAGAGAGCGAGAGAGAGAGAGAGAGAGAGAGAGAGAGAGAGAGAGTGTGTGTGACTGCAGGACCACTGTTTTTTTTTGTGGAAAGCACAGGACAGGACAGAGAAGGACAGGAAAGGACAGGAGAGGACAGGACAGAACAGGACACAACAGAACAGGACAGAAATAGTACCTAAAGACTAAAATACAGGAATATATATATATATATATATATATATATATATATATATATATATATACATATACATATATATATATATATATATATATATTCCTGTATTTTAGTCTTTAGGTACTATTTCACTTCAGATTTCAGAATTTAACAGTTGAAATGAAGAAAAGTAACACTTTTTAAAGAAAACTCAAACATCTACCACCCTGCAGAGTGTAGCCCCAATCCTAATCTAGAACATCTGATGCAGTTATTGAAGATCTTCCAGGCATCTGAATATTACAGCCAGGTGTGTTGGATCTGAACTCTCCAGGTTGGTAGATCTCCAGGACCAAGACTGGGATTTTTCAGGCTGGAGATTCTAGCATTTAGTGCTTCAGTAGACACGGTGTTCTACCGTGCTAAGTGCACTTTTATAAAAAACAAATGAGTACATATATAATAAATGGACTTTCAGGCCTAGAGGAACTATATGATTCAAATACATGTTTGTCTCCTCATGAGCATTGAACTGCAGGTCACTGTTCTGTTTTTATGGGATGCAGTACAATCATTTTGACATTCAGGAGGAGATGAGGGACAGGGTGGACCCTACAGAGTGAGAGCGAGGAGGGAGACAGTTATGAAAGCTCATATTGCGGGTTTAGTTTTCCTGGACTGCAGCTCTGTCTCTTTCAACAGTTTCTTATCCTGATCCACATGCAACCATCCTTCACCAGCATGTCAAAGACATCACCACCACTCTGTTATAGGAAAGAGAAACTGATAGACTTTTTGTATTGGTTAGAATGGAGCTAATTTCAACAATCCATGTTATGCTTACTTAAAATGACACTGTGGTAAAATTTACACATTTTTTTTTCATAAAAACATTTTACATATACACCAATTGGCCACTTCATTAAATAAACCTCTTTGTTTCTACTCTTATTGTCCCTTTGATCCTCTCTATTTACCATATAGGAGCACATTGTAGTGCTACAATTACAGACTTCAGTCCATCTGTTTCTCTGTATACTTTGTTCACCCTGTTCTTCAGTGGTCAGGACCCCCACAGGACCACCACAGAGCAGGTACTATTTGGGTGGCGGATCATTCTCAGCCCTGCAGTAACACTGACATGGTGGTGGTGTGTCAGTGTGTGTTGCGCTGGTCTGAGTGGATCAGACACAGCAGTGCTGCTGGAGTTTTTAAACACCTCAGTGTCACTGCTGGACTGAGAATAGTCCACCAACCAAAAATATCCAGCCAACAGCGTCCTGTGGGCAGCATCCTGTGTCCACTGATGAAGGACAAGAGGATGACCAACACAAACTGTGCAGCAACAGATGAAAAAACCTTCAGCAGCACTGCTGTGTCTGATCCACTCGTACCAGCACAACCTATAGTAACACACCACCACATCAGTGTTACTGCAGCGCTGAGAATGATCCACCACCCAAATAGTACCTGCTCTGTGATTGGTCCATGGGGGTCCTGACCACTGAAGAAAAGGGTAAAAGGGGGCTAACAAAGTATGCAGAGAAACAGATGGACCACAGTCTGTAACTGTAGAACTACAAGATGCACCTATATAGTAAGTGGAGCTGATAAAATGGACAATGAGTGTAGAAACAAGGAGGTGGTCATAATGTTTTATATATATATATATATATATATATATATATATAAATATATATATATATATATAAATATATATATATATATGTGTTGGGATGGAGATTTTAGCTGGACCGGAAAAAGGGAGGCAACTGACCCCGATGCTAAGAGCAAAGAATTACACAAGAAGTCACATAAATTCCGATCTGGATGTTCTCATTCAGTCTGCATGGCCATGAGACAGATAATATCCAGTTTATGACTTTGTGCAAAAGTGGCTGACCTTTGAGATTTTAAATCTGATCAGATTTGCATGTCCACACAGCTCGTGGTACATTAAGGCACAAAATCAAAGTAGTATTCATAAAAATAACAACTTCAGATTTTCCATTTTAAACAACCAGTAGTAGATCAACTTGTAGCTAATGTTAAGGGAACAACTTGAGAGAGAATATTGAAGTAAGTGTGGAAATAAAGTTAAGCAGTTAAAGTAGAGCTTATTTTTTTAGTTATTTATTTGTTTTTAAGCAGCTCACTTTAACTTTCCTGGGGTTCCTATGCGAAAACTTGACATAAGGCATTTTATGCACCAGACACCACTGATATGTTTACAACTGTGAGATTTAGAACATTCTGTTCCATTCAGGAATCTAGTTCAGTTGGCATGGCAGCGGAGCGATCCGAAGCTTCAGCCAGGATTAGAGCACCAGTGATAAATGAGGAATGTTGGACTGGGAGAAGAGAGATGAAGAAGAAGGGGAGAAAGAGAACAAGAGAGATAATACTCCATTAAAGGCTACTAAAGGCTGTGCTGACCACACTAAAAAAGACTGTCCAGCCTGTTTTTTCACATTATAATTATTGGGCCACCATGGAGTGTTCGGACGGGTTCTAATAAACTCATGAATTTCCCTGTTGATTTGATTGGCCAACTGGATTGGTATTGAGTGTCTGTATAATTTCCCCAGTTTGTCATTGATGACACAGGTTGAAAAGTCATAGCCTGGATGTTCACATCAGCATTACACCATTGAGCATACACTAAATAATAATAACAACACACAGGACCACTGTTGCTGAGGGAAATCAGTGTTGGGCCAATTGCAGAAGACCATTCGCTCCACAATTATTACTGTCAGACTGTAAAATCTACACACACTGCAGATTCATACTGGATTAAAATCACTCCACAATTATTACTGTCAGACTGTAAAACTACACACACTGCAGATTCATACTGGATTAAAATCACTCCACAATTATTACCGTCAGACTGTAAAACTACACACACTGCAGATTCATACTGGATTAAAATCACTCCACAATTATTACCGTCAGACTGTAAAATCTACACACACTGCAGATTCATACTGGATTAAAATCACTCCACAATTATTACCGTCAGACTGTAAAACTACACACACTGCAGATTCATACTGGATTAAAATCACTCCACAATTATTACCGTCAGACTGTAAAACTACACACACTGCAGATTCATACTAGATTAAAATCAATCCACTCCATAGAACCAGTCAAATTTCAGCCCAGTGCAGGTAGTTACATTTAAAGGGTTCCTATTGAAACGTCAAAGGAACTCTCACTCCTAGTTGTTCTGAAAGATCTGAACAGGTGATGACAAAAACGCAGAGGGCCTTTCCGCTACTGCCCTCACTCTGAGAGGTCTCTGACCCATGACCTCAAGGTGACTGACACAGTCAAATGCCTGTCATTAACTGTCTGACACAGTTGTTAAGTCAGCAGAAACAGTGTTGTGATACAATGTCTTTCTTTGCCACTTTATAGTTCACACTGGTAACCTGAACAGCTAAACACCAGCCTTTTAGACTTTCAGAGACGGCCTAATGATTTCTAGGAACTAAAAAAATTATAGTTCATTATTCTTTATAGAATTATCATCCTTGCTGTAATACTCTTATTTCATTGTGCAATTTTTACGAGAAACAAAAGGGTCCAAATCTAATCTTGTCAAATCAGAATTTTTCACAGTGGTATCTGGGTAGATAGAGCTAAGCAAGTTCTTCCGTTGGCTAGGCCTTCAGGAGCTGGTGGATGAATTACGAATGTAAATAACTACAAGTTGCCAATTTTGTGTAAAAAAAACTTCACTCTAGACCTTCTGGAAGTTACAGATACTGTGACTACGAGTTGTCTAACTAGGTTTTAGTCAGTTGATGAAAACAGAAATGGCTCTATGCCAGAACCCTTTACTGAGTCACTGCAAACCTGCTACATACGACAACATATTGTAATGTCTGTTACAAGCTTCAAATGTCTGTTCTTAATCTACAATGGCAATAAATATTCACTGATATACTACTATAAATCCCACAGGAGTGCTACCAGAAATGAGCATAGCTTTTTGGAGTTTTTATTCATTTGGTAACAAGTAATAAATAAATAAATACTTCGAATGAACAATTCTTTCAATTTTTGGCGTTGAATCACACAAGTTATTTTACTTTTTCCTACATGAAATATTTTTTTAGGTTGATCTGATGAGCCACTTTTACAGTGTATAATGATAAATAATAGAGAAAACTGACCATATTTAACATGCCTTCTGTTGCCAATATACTATACCATTTTTTTTGCATGGTTGTGTGTTTACCTGAGCAAAAAGAGTAAGCAGGGCTTGGTGGTCAGGGAAATCCAGGTGTTTAGAGTAGAAGTGATGCAGACCAGCAATATCTGCTTCATTCATTTCCCTCTTCTCATTATCCAACTTATCCAGGTCTAAGCAAGAGAGAGAGAGAGAGAGAGAGAGAGAGAGAGAGAGAGAGAGAGAGAGAGAGCAGGCAAGTTGTGTAAGCTCTGTGTAGTCATGATTACAGTATGAAGTACTTCCCTGCTGTTGGTAAAGTGCACTACAGAGCCCAGAAGCTAGTCAATGGCTTATTTGACTTCATTCAGAGCAGCAATGCCCAGACAAGTACACGTGACAAGCACATACACAGCTTCACTGATCAAGAGTGCTTCATACATTTCAATGTTTGCTCATCACACTGCTCACTTAGCAGAATGTACAGAAAAGACAACAGTAAAACAAACTGAGCCTTGTTGGAAAAAATGGAAAAAATGACAAAAGGCATATGAAATTAAACTGAGCCGTGGGATGAAATTGAACAGGGTAGAATACGATGGATGTAACTGAATAGTGTGTCAAAGAGAAGGGAATAGAACCGAATACCGTATTATAGAATGGAATGGAGTGCTGAAGGGTGTTAAACGAATGGAATTTTAATAGAATGAGTTACTGAATGGAATGGGATACAATTGAAAAGGCTAGTTTATGGAACTGAATGGAAAATGCTGTTGAATGGAAAGGAATAGGGTGTTGAATGGAATATAATGCAGAAGAAAACAGTGAGGCAAATAAAACTGAATAGAACTGAATGTGGTATAACAGAATGGAATGAGATGGGGTGCTGAAAGGGGCTAAATGAAATGGGATTTTAATAGAATGAGTTGTTGAATGAAATGAAATGCAACAAAATAGGCTGCAGTGTTGTAACGTTAGTCCAACTGACCAGATGCTTGCGAATGTAAAAGTTCAAAGAGTATTTATTAACAAAGCGTGACTTAACAAAGGGAGTGTCAAAGCCAAACCAGGTCAGAACAGCGAAGACCAGAAATACAAACGTGGGTGGTGAGAGGAAGTCCTTTCACATGTGCTTCCTACTATGCTCTAACATATGTTGGCCCTATTGTCGTGTCAGCTGTATTGTCTTACAGTTGGGTGTCTTTTGGTGTTTTATCTGTATTGTTCCTCCTGAGGTGAGAACAACTTCACTCCCTGGGGTCCCCAAACCCCCTTCCCCATCTTTCCCAACCTGTTTGATCGTCACCTACCTCCCCTCCCTCTTTGCTACTTCCCTTGATCCTTAGTATCTCTACTACCATGTATTCTTTAGACTGGTGACAGACTGGTGACCAAGCAGTGCCCGTGCATGATTCTCTGCATGTACACGAAAAAAACTCGGACTCTGAAGCTCCAGTTTCCTGACTCTTCCTGCTGAATTTCTAGAGTGGTAACCGAAAAGAGAAGGTCAAAAACATGTGTGGGTCAAAGCCAAATCAGCAACAATATACACCGATCAGGCATAAAATTATGACCATCTCCTTAGTTCTACACTCATTGTCCATTTTATCAGCTCCACTTACTATATATTAAACAGCTCAGTGTCACTGCTGGACTGAGAATAGTCCACCAACCAAAAATATCCAGCCAACAGCGTCCTGCGGGCAGCGTCCTGTGACCACTGATGAAGGACTAGAGGATGACCAACACAAACTGTACAGCAGCAGATGAGCTATCATCTCTACATGGTGGACTGACAAGGAAGGAGTGTCTAATAGAGTGGACAGTGAGTGGACACAGTGTTTAAAAACTCCAGCAGCACTGCTGTGTCTGATCCACTCGTACTAGCACAACCTATAGTAACACACCACCACCAGTGTTACTGCAGTGCTGAGAATGATCCACCACCCAAATAGTACCTACTCTCTGAGGCTCCATGGGGGTCCTGACCACTAAAGAACAGGGTAAAAGGGGGCTAACAAAGTATGCAGAGAAACAGATGGACTACAGTCTGTAACTGTAGAACTACAAAGTGCACCTATATAGTAAGTGGAGCTGATAAAATGGACAATGAGCGCAGAAACAAGGAGGTGGTCATAATGTTATGCCTGATCAGTGTATATACATGGTAAGGTAACAGGGCACAGGTGACAACAGTTCAATAATCAGGTGACGTGGATCTAGGAAGCTGTCCGTGATTGGTCAAGTCCATGGTGGAAGAGTACGGACATTAATGCTATTGAATGCAAAATGCTATTGAATGAAATGGAACTAAGTGGAATAGATTGTTGAATGGAATAGAACGCAGTAAAATGGAATTGAATGGAATTTGAGTATAATGAACTACTGAATGGAATAACATAGAATGGAACAGAATAGGATGTTGAATGGGATGGAATGCAGTAGAATAATATGGCATGTAATGAGATGAAACAGTATAGGGTGTTGTAGAATGATGTGTTTTAAATGTAAACATTGCGTTTTGGTGACTACTGTACCGTTTTCTCTCATAATGAACACACACAGAGGTGCGTGATCTCTTCTGATGAGGATCTGCTCAGGACAGCACATCTGAGCAACACACACAAAAACACACACATGCATACGCACAAACACATATACAGTACACACGCTGAAAAAACTGTGTTTTTTACATAATTAAAATGTATGAAAAGATGACAGGCGAATAAAATTTTAATAAAATACATCAAATCCTTGTCAAAAGAAGCAAACTTGTGTTTACATAGTATATTTTCTTTATGTGAAACCACTTGGCTCTGTTTTGTTTAGCTGCTTGCAGGCCTTACACTTGAGCAGGTTTAGTGGAAGGTCTGTATCCTATTGTTGTCTTATATTTTAGCATCTGATAGAAATCAGTAACCATTTTTTCCCACTATGAGCCTTAATCTGAGGACTATTAAGAGTAAATAATAATGGCTGTTGAACCACGAGAGAGGAAACATGAACGGTAACACTTTCTATGAATGTCACCTTTGTAAGCATCTAAAAATACATTTATAACATGTTATAACGCCTTCATACGGCATTATAAACATGATTATAAACATTTATAAAAATAAATTACACTGGACTACACTTTATAGCCATGTTTATTATACATTATGAATTGTTAATACAATGCATTATAAGTAGTGTTGATAACATGTTATAATGTCAGTGCCAAAGAAGTCAGTCCCAGCTTGGAGAGCGTAAAGACAAATGCCAAGCTAACAGTGGTGTACATTACCTTTCCCACATTGGGTAAAAAACTGATGGCAGCACTAGTGTAAACTGTGACATTTGAAGCCTGTAATGTGCTTTACTTTGTATGTTGAAGTGTTTCAGTAAATCCTTCAGTAAATACTTCAACTTGAAGCCTCACTCTTAACACTGGAGGAGGCTTTAGTACAGTACGCTTCACTTTACTTAGAGCGACTTATGAGCTCTTATAATTTGTTATGATCAGTACTTATAATGTATTATATTAACAATTCATAATGCATAATAAACATGGCTATAATGTGGAATGCGTTTTTATAAATATTTATAGCCATGTTTATAATGCCTTATGAATGCATTATAACATGTTATGAATGTGTTTATAGATGCTTACAAAGGTGACATTCATAGAAAGTGTTACCACATGAACATATCAAGAGTTTCATTCTGAAAAATATGTTTGTAGCAATTTTGGGTATAAGGTTTTGAAAAGAATAACAGCTGACTTATAACGCAAAACACATTTTCATTTCTCTAATAAAGTTCATATTAATCATAATATAGCATTGTTATTTCTTGTATGTGTGTCTTTATTTACATTGTGTGTTTTTTTACAAAATTTAGGTTGGTTTTAATTAAGTTTGATCACTTTATTCCAGAGAATATTGACCTGTGACTTTGACCTGTACATAAAATTAATTATTAATATGTTATTATTGAATATTAGGCAATAAGTAAGTGTGTGTGGGGGGGGTATATAATGTTAATTATTATAAATAGTCTCATAAACATAAATACATAGTGTTATACCGTTTGTGTGGGTTTATGTACCAAACTCTGTCAAGTCTATTTTCCAACCTCAGTTTATCTCTTAAAATTGTATAGGCTGCTCTTCTTAATGTGCCTTTGTAACTGATGTATGTAAATGACCTCAATCCTGACTGGCCAGCCTGAAGAGAGACAGGAGCAGAGGCAGACAAACAGAAGGACAGACACAAGTACAGACAGAGATGGCAGACAAAATGACGGAGGTGTTTATTGCTACTTACTGGCCTCCATGTCCTTCAGCAGCAGCAGCTTCTCTGATGCACTCCTGTCTTTCTGAACTTTCTGCATATCAGAGATAAAGAACGAGAACCGTTATTCAGATTTCACTGCAGTATCAAGCTATACGAAAGCAAACAGTCAACCCCCTAACCCCCACCCTTATCACTCAGCTTTAAACTTAGAAAAAACTGAAAGGGTTTAATTTACTGTGTAAACATTGGTAAGGTTTCAAACAGCACCATGTACTGTACCCTGCAAAAGCAGCCTATGGTGAATTCATCATGATTGCCTATGAAATGCTTTTATCTATGAGTGCTTATGTGAAAGAAATGTAGGAAAACTAATACACGTTGTGCTATTCCTGGCTGTTGGGAAGCAAAAGGGTCATTTCGGCCCACCAAAGGATCCACAGATCCAAAAGAGGAAGCAGATTTTTCTTACGTTGTTGAGGATTTTGGTCTGAACTGAACAATAAAAGCCTTTAATTCTTGGATATAAAAAGAGGTTAAAACAAAGTTCAGTCAGTTACATAAAATAAATGTTTTTAGTATGAAAAAAATCTTCAGAAAAAGTGCAATTAAAATGTGGAATATGGGCCCACTCATTCAAAAACTACTATTACAAATTATTCATTAAACACTATAAACTATTTAGTAGCTACAATAAATTGTTCAATAACTACTATAAATTATTTGGTAATTCCTACAAATAATTCAGTGTCAACTGTAAAGTATTCAAAAAGTACCTTAAACTATTCAATAACAACTAAAATTATTCAGTGACACTCTTAAAAAAGATGGTTCTTCGAGGGTTCTTTAGTAAAGAAAATGGTGCCATGAACCATGAACACTCACAAAACCTTTTGCATGATTAGCTGGTTCTTTGCATCATAAACTGGTTCTCCAGATTGATGGAAAAAGTGCCCTAGATGGTTTTGAAAAGTGCTCTATATAACACCAAAAAGGTTCTTCTATAAGCTTTTATCATAAAAGTAGTAGAACTCTTTTTGGTGCTATATGGAACCCTTTTGAAAAAGAACCATTTCACCATGCAAAGAACCATTTAATCATGCAAAGGATTCGTGGATTGTTCACGGTTCTATATAGAACCATTTTCTTTAATAAAGAACTCTTGAAGAACCATTGTTTTTAAGAGTGTACTTGATATTTTTCAGTAATGACTTTAAATTATTTATTAACTACTATAAGTGAATCAGTAACTACAATGAATGCTTCAATAATTAAATTATTCAGTATCTACTATTAAACAATAGTGTAAGTTCTGTAAGTTCTAGCTATGAGGGCGAGGAAAAGACATGTGGTCCCACATACAGACCCTCAGAGTTTAAGGTTTTACATTTTTAAAAAACCATTGTGCTCAACTGAATCATTTATAAACTGCTCATTAGTGGTGGCTGTATCGCTGAAAGAAGGATCTTCTTTCTCTCTGTTCATCTCTCAGTGACAGTCTGAACCACCCGCCGTGCATTCCTCATCTTCTAGCTTACATAGTGTCCGTTAACTCTAGGTTTGGATCTCAGCCCGCTGGACAGATAGAGGCCGGAATAACTCACACACTGCAGATACCTGCTGTACACGCAAGCCTTCCGGCCACAGGGCGTCCTTAACACGGCTGTCCAACATTCTGTCCTTGCTGCAGCGAGACTGTCCTTTTGGAAGCTGCTCAAAGCTTTTTAACTCTTAAAAGTCCCAGTTACAGCCCGTGATAATGAAAGCATGCTGTCATTTTATATGACCTGCTTCTCACTCATAGCTCATTGGAACAAGTGGAGATTGTGTGGAAAGTACAGATTGTAAAACGTTCAATCCACATTTGTGTTTGTAAGTAAAAGAGATGTTTTATCATTATTGAATGAAAACCATCCTGTACATTTTTACATGTTTTTTGTCTCGTTTAAATATTGGAAGAAGTGGAAAATCAAGTCAGAAATGTTGATGAGGAAATAATTAATAATTGCAGTTAATGTAGCTATTTATGTAATTATGCAATATGTTCTATTACAAAATGACTCTTATTGCAGTGATGGTACTGACCAGTGTGGCAATGATCCGGGCCACCAGTCGGACCGTCTCTGATGGACACCAGTTCTCCCCAAATGCACACATTGCTGAGCATTCCAGCTTGTGCATGGCCCAGTCTCCTCTCTGCGAAACACAAACACATTAATACATGCAGAACAGCACAATTCAATTAGCATATTAGCATTAGAAAAAAAATTGTTAGTTGAGGCAATGGGCCAAGAACATCAGACTGACTTAGCTGGTGATAATTTGTAGGAAACATTGTTGTGTGTTGTTCTCCTAAGATTTTACAGTCAGCTCACTAATAGCGGGAGCATAGCTATGTGGGTGGGGGGTGGTGGTGGCAAGTAGCAGGCACAGGGTGGGCACTTCCCATTCAGTTGGAGAAAAGAACTATTGGCCTTTCTAATACTCAGTCTGGAGCACCAGCATTTGAGCAGCATAACAGCTGTCACCTATTCTCTGTTTGCAATCAGCCAGTCATCACCACTTACCAGTCATTTTTCCAGGTTGATAGCGAATATTTATAACTGGAACATGGCTCTTTTAGTTCCTTTTTCAGCTCTCTGTAGCAGCAGCTACGTAACCTGATCCACGCTTCCCCTCTGTAACTAAAACAACCACCATGTGCTGACAGCATGTGCTCTATACATGCTTCATGGTCCATTTTGAATGAATTCATCATTCGAAATTTCACCTCCATCTTTTTTTTGTTTTTTTTTCTTTTTGTACTACACTGCACTTTACAGTGATTTTACACTGTAGGGGGGGGTGCTGCTGACAAAAAATCTGCGCTAATTCTGATTGATTCATGGAATCATATGACATCACTGTCATCCAATATAGTCCCACCCAACTCAAATCCAGCACAGGGAACACACAAGTAGAAGCATCTCACTATTGAAATTATATTATTCTTCATTTGGCAGCCAGTGGTACTTTTATGCAAAAGTCTAGATAAAAGGGTAAACAGATTAAGAACTGCCGCCTTAATAAACTCAAGCTCTAACTAAAATACATACGTCTTACCTGACATTCCACATTGCAGTAGAATGCTTTCTTGCATTTTCCGCATTTAGCAAGTCCCTCTTTCCTACAGAAAAGCAGAGACAGTTATTTTTATAAACACACACACACATAAAATGACAACAACAACCCAATGATTATCCCGCCAAGAGCATATGGCCTACACACACACAATTCACCATGGCTGCCAATAAACACACACACATACACACTGGTGCCTTATTACAGCACATGGTATTGTGTGTCCTCATGGAAGCCAGAAACACACACTGTGTTGCGCAGAAGGATGAAAATACCCACTGACACACTTAGAGAGCTTATACAAACCTCATATAACATGAACCATTAGACACAGTTGAAACCTCATCAGCCGTAAAGCAGAGTAGTAATCTTCCTATACAAGATCGCAGCACTGAGATATAAATATCAAGCTTAGTGTAAATCTCACTGTATTGAGACACATTCTAGCTTTAAAAGAGATGCACTGGAGACATCTCACAGTGGTGTCCTAGGATCAGCTCTCCAAACCATTTTACCATGTTTATTATGGTAAAACGACTTGAGGAGCTAATGGAAAAACTATTTAGGTTACATTGATTGGAATAAACTTGCCCACAGTCAGTCCATACAAATGTATTCTATCATCAGATGCTTGATTTTATTGCCTTACTTGATTACAACAAGCAAAACAGCCGTTGCTAAAGAATTAGTTTCATCACCACAAATGGGCCAAGACTTGCAGACATTCAGCCATATTTATAGACATGACCTTTGGGGGACAACCTGTTCGTGCTTTGGTCTGCTCTTTAAATGTGAGGAACCAGTCTTGCTGGTGGTTGTTTATCACCCACCCAAATACACACCCTCCTTCTCACCACAATTGTCTGAACTATGTCCATCTGTGTAACTAATAATGATAGAACTCTTCTGACTGGTGATTTCAATTTCCATACTGATGAAGCCTCAGACAAAAAGGCTACTGAATTCATGCAACTTAAAAATTGTATCAATATGTATCACAATGCAGTACAAACAAAGAGACAGAAATACTACTGAAAAAGTATTAACGACAACAGAAACAACCCAAGAGTTTTTCTGTTCTCTCACATCTTAAAGATTTCTTAAATTAACACAAGATCCATGAAAAATTCCAGTTTGGCTGGAGTGAATGTAGTGAATGATCTGAGAATAACTGCTGATGCTGGTGATCTTTTGTTAGTTATGCTTCTGGATTTAACTGCTGCATTTCATACTATAGACCACAGAACACTTCTAAATTGGCTTGAGAACTTGGTTGATCTTTCTGGAACAGTGTTATACTGATTCTCTACACATTCAACTTGAAGACATATCTCAGATAAGCATGATATTCTCTGTGGTGTACCACAAGGCTCTGTTTTCTTTGTATATGCTTCCACTTGGTCAGATTATTAAGAAGCATGGCATCAATTTTCATAGTCATGCTACACAGATGATACACAACTTTGTCTGTAGCTCCAGATGATTTCACTTCAGTATACAAGCTGGTAATATGTCTGTCCAGCATTGTTAGCTGGATGAATACAAGAGAAATAATTGTAATTGGTAGTGAAGCAAAGAGGAAAAAGGTGATTGAAAGACTTAGAAATCTGGCTCTACAAATAAAAACTAAAGCTAGAAATCTTGGTGTAACTCTAGACTCTGAATTAACTTTTGGAAGAATCAGTATCCACATCCAAGGGCAACATTCCTTAACAAACACCAAGAACCCCATTAGCTTCATTTCCATTTCACTGACTGCAAGTAATAAAGTGAAAATGCATAAAAACAAATACTTGCTGCCTACTATTTTGTTAATCAAACAAACTTTTGATAGTTTTTTGATAGAAACTAAACCTCACCTAATGACATAACACAAAACTGTTGCACAATTTTTAGTTAATCAAATAAAAAAATGTGTTTGACATGTTTTAAACTCTAATTTCATGCATGTCACAACTTGTGTACATTTGGCTTTCCTGACATCCCCATAATCTACTAATAAGGAGGTATTTTATTTTCCTAAATGGAGCACTTTCCATTTAGTAAGCCTGGAGCCTTTTCTGAACATCTTTTTAAATCATATTTATACAGTCGATCTGGATTTGTTTATCGTTACTTCTTCTAGAGACCCCCATATGGTCTACATTTTGGCTCCAACTAACATGGAACACATAGGGATAAAGCAAAAGTGTGGACTGTCTGGTGATCCCTGAGGTCCAGTTTGAGATCCAGATTTCAATTCACTCCAGGTCCAGCAATTGTATGTCCAATGTCATTGTGTTCACTGGGGAGACCCTACTCTCCTTGCAGCCACTCGGTAAACCCTTTTTACAGTCACTCCTGTTTCTGTGCCCATGGTGGCTTAAGTACCGGCTCTCTAGACAGCTCCAGTTTTAGCTTCTCAGAAGGTGCCTGTGCCGTCCCCAAGGATTGCCCCACAGCCTGCCACCTAGTGTTGTACAGTCTTGTGCTCAGCTGCTTTGCTCTAGGCCCTGGTCTGGATCTAGCTCCGGTACTGTCCCTCTTCCTACTGTCCCTGTTGCTGATCCAGCCCCTGTCTATGCTATGGAGCCCTGTGCCAAGCTGCCAGACTCGTTACATACTAAGGCTGTTTATTCAGTAACTACAGGGACTTCAATGCAAACTGATTGAGCTATTCTAAGGTTATAGCAATGTATAATAAACCTGCCAGCAGGCCCTAGTCATTTAGGGAGCCAACTCTGGTTCCTCATGGTCCAGGTCCCCTAGCTTTTTTTGTGCTGAGAGCTGCAGGGGGCCTCTGTTCACCAACCTTCTTCCTGGAGATTTACTTACCTGCATCTAGCACTCCTCCTTCCCTTACCTAACACTACTGCCTCTCATCCAGCCTATCAGGAACTTCTGAAGAAGCTGATTAGCCAGAGCAGGTGTGGCAGATTGTTGCTGGAACTAGACTCTGTAGGAAGGCCATCCATGTTCCGACTGCTTTTTTGATCAAAAATCAATCTGGATGCAACCTGGATTTGCCAAAAAAATAGATTTGTGTAAGTCTGAACATAGCCAAAGATCTCCAGGACCAGGTTTGGTAACTACTGCAATATTGCAGTTTGCTCACACCACCTCCAGTGCCACCCTGGCTCCACCCACTTATAATTGCAGACACCTGCAGCTAGCTTCAGGGCTTATTCACTCAAGTATATATTGTTTACCTGCCTGCTTGTGTGGTAATCTCTTTGTGTTATGACTCTGCATATTGGAAACCCCATTAATAAAGCTACTCTATACTACACCCCTCTCATTACAGCTCTTCAACAAACTCAGCAATTAGTCTGAATTGGCCAAGAAACATCAAACATGCTGAAAACTTTTCAAAATGAAAGACAAAATGTCTTAACTGGATGGAAATGAGTGCTGCCTATAACCCAGTTCTGCTTGGTTTGAACCAGTGGTGGACAGTAACAAAGTGAATGTACTTAAGTAGTTTTTTCGTGTATCTGTACTTCACTGAAGTATTTCCATTTTGGGCGACTTTTTACTTTCACTCCACTACATTTCAAAGTCAAATATCTTACTTTTTACTCCACTACATTGTGTGAAATCTGTCGTTCCTTTTGGCTTATGTGTGCATAAAAACGTAAGAGGTCAAAACAAAACAAGCGTGAAGGAAGCACACCAATCAGGGCACAGTGCGCACTTTGTTTTGGGCATGTTTTGACCTGTTGGTCATACCGACCCAGTGCAAGCAAACGGTTCAACATCAGTGCAGCGGTGTAAAAATTTGGGAGTGTCTATTCAACATAAATGATGAACTAACCTAACTTTGTGTAAATAGACCACAATATAGAAATATGTACACATATGCAGTTGTGACTGACGTGTCTTTGTTCTGAATTTATACAAACACTATTTCATTTTATAGTAAATTTGTTTTTGCTAGTTTATGTTTATGAACAGAGATGTACAAATGCAGTTTAGTAAAGGAAACTCATTTGTGAATCTGAGTTTAAAGCAAGTTTTTATTAAACCTAAACTTGTAACTAAGTTGCAAATAAATCTTAAACTGAAACTTTGCTTGTTTGCAAAAGGTTATTTCAGCCACTTGGTTCTACCTAATGGAAATTGTTTGCCTTCAGTGTTTTGTGCTTATGATCATTTTAATAGACATCAGCGTCAGACTAATTAATGACATTCTATTAAAAGACTGGTTTACCAAGAGTGACACTGGAGTATTTTCACCTAAAATGAGTTAGTGAAGCGAGTCTTGTTACAAAATTTATAACATGACATTAGAGTCATAATTAATCTTTTAGTATTTTCACTTTCGATACTTAAGTACATTTGAAGGCAAATACTTTTGTACTTTTACTCAAGTGGAGGTCTAAAGGGAGGAATATGGAGCCCCGCTGGTGACATCCTGTATAAATAAAAATAATGCTTGGCCACGCCTTATTAACGCATGGGAACGAGATCCTAATGTGTGGCCACGACTTAGTAAGGCGTGGGAACGAGATCACGGCTTACTAAGTCGTGGCCACGCATTAGGATCTCGTTCCCACGCTTTACTAAGCCGTGGCCACGACTTAATCATCTCATTCCCATGCCTTACTAAGTCGTGGCCACGCATTATTTTTATTTATACAGGATGTCACCAGCGGGGCTCCGTAGAGGAACTTCTACTTTTACTGTAGTGATATTTTACCTTGGGTTTCTCTACTTTAACTGAAGTACATGATTTGTGTACCTCGTCTACCACTGGTTTGAACAAGCTTTGTCATGTTTCATTTCAGAATCTGTTGCTAGACATGGAGCATCTTTCCTGCATAGCAGATCAATGGTTGTTGGCTCGGTGGCAAGATAATCTGTGACAGTATTGTTATTATTCTGCTCCATTGCAGTCTCATGGAACTGGGGGGTGGGAAATTAGGTTGCCTCTGCAATGCAGTAATCAGGACATTTCTGGATGCCACTCTGCCTCTCCTGGGCCGCTCTCTGGAAGCTCTGAGGTGAGCTCCCACAAATGGCCCTGTCCTAATTCTCAAAGAATGTGCTCTTGTTACAGCTTCCTATCCCTTGCCTCTTCTAAAGAGCCCACCTGATTACATTTATTTTTGACAAAATTACAATGCTTCAGTAGCGAGAAGTGTTCATTTCTAATTTTCTGGGATCATTGGCTGGCCATATAAGTATTGGTGGCAAAGTTATCCAAGTTAACCTGTATCACACAGTCTTAAAAAGATGGTTCTTCAGGGGTTCTTCAGTAAAGACATTGGGATTCATTCTCCACTATCTTCCTAAGTTTTTTCTTACATATGTTCTTAAGAAAGGTCCTAAGAAAAAGTCTATGTCAGATTCATGATGTGTTCTTAAACCGTAGAATCGTTCGCACCTTTGTGCTCTTGAGTGTGTGTAGATTCTGTTCTTACCTAAGAACAAACCCCAAATAAGGAAACACTGGTGAATGCTGAATCTTCACAAAAAAACATGTAAGTGGGGTTTAAGAAAAAAAATTCGCTAACACTTTCTATGAATGTCACATTTGTAAGCATCTATAAACACATTTATAACATGTTATAATGTATTCATAAGGCATTATAAACGTGGTTATAAATATTTATAAAAAAGAATTACACTGAATTACACTTTATAGCCATGTTTATTATACATTATGAATTGTTAATATAATGCATTATAAATAGTGTTAATAACATGTTATAATGTCAGTGCCAAAGAAGTCAGTCCCAGCTTGGAGAGCGTAAAGTAAAGACAAATGCCAAGCTAACAGTGGTGTAGACTGACTCTCCCACATTGGGTAAAACACTGATGGCAGCTCTAGTTTAAACTCTGACATTTGAAGCTTGTAATGTGCTTCATTGTGTATGTTTTAGTGTTTCAGTAAATCCTTCAGTAAATACTTCAACTTGAAGCCTCACTCTTAACACTGGAGGAGGCTTTAGTACAGTATGCTTCACTTTACTTAGAGCGACTTATGAGCTCTTATAATTTGTTATGATCAGTACGTATAATGTATTATGTTAATAATTCATAATGCATAATAAACATGGCTATAATGTGTAATGCATTTTTATAAATATTTATAGCTATGTTTATAATGTCTTATGAATGCCTTATAACATGTTATGAATGTGTTTATAGATGCTTACAAAGGTGACATTCATAGAAAGTGTTACCAAAAATTCTTCTGAAGAACGGTTGATGAATGAGGCATACTGGTTCTATAGAACCAGGAACACTGAAAGAACCGTTTTCGTCCTTAAAGAGTTCTTGGCATCATGGAATGGCTCTTAAGATTGATAAGGAATCTTTATGAATTGGTTCTATAAAGCACCAAATCAGGCTCTTCCAGTGTTACAAGCTTGACATCATAACAATAGCAGACACCTTTTTTGTTCTATATAGAACCATGAACACTCAAAGAACCATTTTCATGTTTAAAGGATTCTTTGTATCGTGAAATCGTTCGTCAGATTGATGGAAATTGAAATCGGTTCTATATAGCACCAAAAAGGGTTCTGCTATTGTTATGATGTCAAGCTTGAACCCTTTTTGGTGCTATACAGAAACATTTTCAAAAAGGTTCTATATAGAATCATATACAGCACATTTTCCATCACTTCATCAATCTGAAGAATCATTTCATGATGCAAAGAAACCCTCAAACATGTAAATATTTTTTGAGTGTTCATGGTTTTATACAGAGCCATTGTCTTAACTAAAGAACCCTTGAGGAACCATCTTTTTTGAGAGTGTATGGATAACCTTGCCAAGTACAAATATCTTGGCAAGCTAAACCATCTTAAATGTAGGCAAAATGTCTAGAATTTCACATTGTGAAATTGGCGTAAGATTATTATAAGATTGTCCGACCTGTTTCTAGACATTTTATTAGTTTTAAGTAATTTAGTGTTATTCCATTAGAAGATCATTATCCTTGTTTCATGAAATAATTGCTTAAGAAACAAGCAAAAATTGCCAATGGAATGAAAATACATCACTAGATCAAATCACTTCCACTTATTTTAGTTGAACAATCTTATTCTTTCAACAGCAAGACTAAAAATAAGAAATATTAGACATAGATTTAAGTTCATTTCACTTGCCACAATAACAGTTTTTTGTATTAAAATTCACAATTCCTTCAGAAATAAATGAAGCAGGACAAGTACATACAAGGCTTACAATATAAAAGAGAAATGGTCTTCTGATATCTCCTTTCTCCTTTTCTCCATGTGACCTCTCTAGCACTACTTTTCATTTCTCATTTAACTGCCTCATTTCCTTGCCATTTCACAGGTGTCTATCCCTGGATCTGATGCCCTGCTGCATACAGGACCCATTACTGAAGGACACAAGTTGGCATATGTTTCATTCCATGAATATGCATTTCAAGGAGGAGCCTATGATACAAGCCTAGAAATATCTTTATACCATGAGCTATATCAGCTATGCCCAAATGTGGTCAAGTGGAATCAGAACTCCATGCTGAACACATGCTCCACACTCCACATGCTAGCCTATATCAGGTGGGCTATTTATGTTTTAATGAAAGACTAAGCGCCAATTCAAAAGCATTCACAGATACAAAGCACCTAAAATTGACACACAGCTTCTACTACCAACTAAATATGAGTTTGAGGAATTGTTACTAAGGTAAATATAAGGTACTTATAGTTGTTAATAATGTTATTTCAATATGGCAGAAAAGCAGCAGCCAATGACAGCCAACAACTATGGCCATGCTTTCAGATACAGATCCTTATTGTTGAATGAATTCTTACAAAACTGCATGAAATATATAATTGAATTAACCCTTACAGTACTGAATGAAAGAGTGTGGAATGAACACCTACAGTACTGAATGAAATACAGCACTGAATGAATATCTACAGTACTGAATGAAATAGAGGGCTGAATGAACACCTATAGAGTTAATGTTGTTCAATAAACACCTACAGTACTGAATGCAATGCAGTGTTAAATGAACACCTACAGTACTGAATGAAATACAGTGTTTAATGAATATTTACAGTACTGAATGAAATACAGTTTTAAATGAACACCTACAAAACTGAATGAAATACAATGATAAATGGACAGCAGCAGTCCTGAATGAAATACAATGTTGAATAAACATGTAGTGTTGAATGAAATAGTGTTAAATAAACACTTACAGTACTGAATAAAATGCAGTGCTGAATGAACATTTACAATACTGAATGAAATACAGCACTGAATGAACACCTAAAGGACAAATGCACTACAATGCTGAACATACACCTACAGTATTGAATAAAATACAGTGTTGAATGAACACCTGCAATACTGAATATAATACTGTCAAATGAACACCTACGGTACTGTTTGAAGTACAATGTTGGATGAACACTTACAGTACTGAATAAAAGTGTTTAATGAAACCTACAGTACTGAATGACATAGTGTCTGATGAACACCTACAGTACTGAATGCAATGCAGTGCTGAATGAACACCTACAGTACTGAATGCAATGCAGTTTTAAATGAACACCTAAGTACTGAGTGAAAGTGTTGAATGAACACCTACAGTACTGACTGTAATGCAGTGCTGAATGAACATCTACAGTACTGAATAAAAGTGTTGAATGAACACCTACAGTACTGAATGAAATGCAGTGTTGAATGAACACACGGTACTGAATGCAATACAGTAGTTAATGAACATCTACAGTACTGAATGAAATGCAGTGTCTATTGAACACCTACAATCCTGAATGAAATATTGTTAAATCAACTCCTACAATACTGAATGCAATAGTGTTTAATTAACACTTGCTGTACTCAGTGAAGTAGTGTTTAATGCACATCTATAGTACTGAATAAAATAGTGTTTAATGAACACCTACAGTACTGAATAAAACAGTGTTGGATGAACACCTACAGTACTGAATGAAATACAGTGTTGAATTAGCACCGACAGTACTGAATGAATAGTGTTGGATGAACACCTACAGTACTGAGTGAAATAGTGTTGAATGAACACATACAGTACTGAATGAAATGCAGTGTTTAATGAACACCTACAGTACTGAATGCAATACAGTGTTGAATGAACACCTATAGTACTGAATGAAATACACTGTTTAATGAACACCTACAGTACTGAATGAAATACAGTGTTGAATGAACACATACAGTACTGAATGAAATGCAGTGTTTAATGAACACCTACAGTACTGAATGCAATACAGTGTTGAGTGAACACATACAGTACTGAATGAAATGCAGTGTTTAATGAACACATACTGTACTGAATACAATAGTGTTGAATGAACGCATACAGTACTGAATGAAATACAGTGTTGAATGAACACCTGCAGTACTGAATGAAATACAGTGCGAATTAACATAGCACTGAATTAAATATAGCCAAAACTGCATTGAACAGTAGGGATTTTGCTGTTACTAAATACTGATTGCCTCAGTGGTTTGATTTTCCACTGCAGGTAGCAGTGCATTAGCAAGCAACTGATATTAATCACTGACAGGGCGGGTCATCAAAAATGTTTTTACAATGCTTCAATAATAACAGCATCAGTCATAATACGGATTCTGCGCATGCGTAATGGTTAAGAGTGATCGTATGACCTAATGCGTGACGCCAGCACCCTGCCGGAGGCGAACACGGTTAATTTCGAAGACTTAAATCACCTTGTGAAGCAGTGCTCGCAGATGTAGCCCCTCTCGCTGACCGAAAGCACGTGCGAGTAAGCGGGGCACGAGAAGAGCAGCTCCCCGATCCTGTAGGGTCTCGTGGCTCGCAGACCCCTGCCCTTTCCCGGGCTTTCAAAAGATTCAATGCCGTCGATGCCCTCGTGCTTCATGGCTGTGTGTGATACGCGCGCGCGTGTCTGTGTGCGTGCGTGCGTGTGAGAGAGAGATGCGTGCTGCCCCGCGTCTCTCTGCGATCTCACACTCCAGCGCGGTGAAGACTGGCGTTGCTGTGAATGAGTGCACGAGCCCGGGTCTGAGTCAGGTCTTATGCGCGAGCCGCCGAAGTCCCGCCCCAAAAATGTGTTTATGCCAAACTCACTTGGCGCGCGGCAGCTATTGGTTACAGTGGCGATTATGTAAGCAAGGCATAGTGTCGTAAGACGCGCGCGCATACAGACACAGAGGCGCGCGAGCAAGCATGCACACGAGCGCACTTTAGAATGATTTCAATAGCAGGCCAGGCGCTGGTATTAACTACAGTGACACCGACGGGGCGGGTCACTGAGTGCAATGGGGGGGGGGCATAGAGAAGAAAGAGGAAGTGAGGGAGAGAAGAAGGAGACAAAGACAGAAAGAGAGAGCATGGAGAGAAAGAGTGAGAGGAGAGAGAGAGAGAGCATGGAAAGGAAGAGTGAGAGGAGAGAGAGATGAACGAGATGAGAGAGAGAGAAAGAGAGAGAGAGCATGGAAAGGAAGAGAGAGAGAGAGAGAGAGATGGAGAGAGAGAGAGAGAAAGAGAGAGAGAGCATAGAGAAGAAAGAGTGAGAGAAAAGGGAGTGAGAGGAGAGAGAGAGAGAGAGCATGGAAAGGAAGAGTGAGAGGAGAGAGAGATGAACGAGACGAGAGAGAGAGAGAGAGAGAGAGAGAGAGAGAGAGAGAGAGCATGGAAAGGAAGACAGAGAGAGAGAGAGATGGAGAGAGAGAGAGAGAAAGAGAGAGAGCATAGAGAAGAAAGAGGGAGTGAGGGAAAGAAGAAGGAGACAAACAGAGAAAGAGAGAGAGAGCATGGAGAGAAAGAGTGATAGAAATTGAGTGAGAGGAGAGAGAGAGAGAGCATGGAAAGGAAGAGTGAGAGGAGAGAGAGATGAACGAGACTGAGAGAGAGAGAAAGAAAGACAGAGAGAGCATGGAAAGGAAGAGAGAGAGAGAGAGAGAGAGAGAGAAGGAGAGATACATGGAGAGAAAGAGAGAGTTCTTCCACCAAAACTGTCTCTAGATAAAACAGTACCTGCATTTTTGAGGGAGAGGAGAAAATCAAGCTCCACTTTGGCTTCAGATCTAAACAAATCCACAGCTGTTTCTTTCTATCCTTTACAAAAAAATGATATTATATTTAGTTTTTAAGGGATTCTAAAATGAATTTCCCTTGATGATTCACCATTTGGCACTGCAATTCAGTCCAACACCTGATTTAATCCATAACCGGCCTATGATGTTGTAATCGCTATATTTACATTTCTTGGCAGGTTTTGTGCCTTGAGATTTGATATTTTTATAAATAAAATTTTCAGAACTTCATTCTTGATGTTGTACAGTTTTATCAAACATTATAGAATCATCTGCAGCTCTCCTCTTCATTCTGGAGGAACATTCCTTCATTTTTATTTACAGCACAAACATATAAGAATCATTTTATACAGTCATCTGCACACGAATTGATTTTATGTTATCAAGAATAGTGAATTAAAAATTTCAAACAGTTTTGTGATGTTTTTAGACACTGTTCCAGCCTTACTTTAGTGCTGAACCCAGCAGCACTGTTTAAAAATAAAGCCTGTTCACTGGAGCTCATTTATCCACCATCCATTCAGAACACATTACAGTCATCCCTCTCTCTCTCTCTGCTATTAATAGCACAGGTGTGCACTCACACAGTGCTGATATCAGACTTTCAGCACTATTTTTTCATATTATGTATAATATATTTAATATCCTCAGTTGTTGACACTATTAGAGCATCAGGATATGAACTAGCAGCTAAATGACTGACTATTTACAGGCCATTGAGTTGTTAAACAACACTATATGTTAAAAGTAATATTTGTTGTTGTATTTTTTGCAATTTACAGTTTCTCAAATTTAGAACCAAGGTGTGAAATAATTAACATCTTGGACCCATCAAAATTCTGCGAGTTCCCTGAAAATAAACATATTACGATGATATGCTGTCCATTTGGGAAAAACACACGCTCAAGTACAGACTCAGGGAAAGCTCACTGAATGTGTTTACATGCACTTAATAATCAGTAACTGCAGAAAATCTGATTTTGTTAGTAATCTTTGTCAGTAATCCCATTAATGTGTTTGCATGCACTTGAGTAATCAGATAATGGGGAAGCTCCAGGTCTACATGAGTCAGACAATAATCAAAGTTCTGCTTTGCAACCGGCAAATAAACTCACAGAGGAAGACGTGACATAAACGTAATGTAAAACTCAAACTTCATGCCGCAGCTTTTTTATAAAAAAAACATTGCGCCACTTTATCTGAAAATATGAACATACGACATTTAGAAGATGAAGAATATTTAATTCCTTCATTCCTTTAAGCATGTAGTTGGTTTCAGCATCGCACCAAAAGTATTTTGCTTCTATCTCATGCCATGTTTATTTCCTGATCGCCGTCTGTTTCGCACATGCGCAGACTGAGAAATCCGAAAGAAATCAGAGTAAGAGTTTACATGCACTGAGAAATCTGATTACTAAGCTAAAATCCAGCTCTTTATCAGATTTCTATTTCTAGACCTTTATTCCAAGAAATCGAAGTGTACTGTTTACATGACCATTTGAATAATCAGATAACTGCAGAAATCTCATTATGATCTGATTATTGAGTGTACGGTATCCCAGGCAGAGTAATAAAAGCGTGTGCCAACCAACTCGCGACACCCTTCACAGACATTTATAATGTCTCACTGGCACAGTCCATCGTCCCTGCCTGCTTTAAAACAACAACCATTGTCCCCATTTCAAAGAAAACCAACATCTCCTGCCTGAATGACTACCGTCCCATCGCTCTCACACCCATAGTGATGAAGTGTTTTGAGAGGCTGATCCTCCATCACATAAAGAACAGCCTCCCGAACAGCTCCGCTTTCAACACCATCATCCCATCCAGACTGGTCTCCAAGCTCAACATCCTTGGAATAACTAACTCCCTCTGCAACTGGATCATGGACTTCCTCACTGGCAGACCACAGTCTGTCAGAATGGGTGACCACACCTCCCCCACCCTCACACTCAGCACCGGATGCCCACAAGGCTGCGTACTCTCACCCCTGCTCTTCACCCTGTACACCCAAGACTGCTCTGCCAAGCACAGCACCAACACCATCATCAAGTTTGCTGATGACACTACAGTCATCGGCAACATCACCAACGATGATGAGGGAGCATACAGGGAAGAAGTGAAGCTCCTCGCTGAATGGTGCACTGCCAACAACCTCTCCCTCAACGTCAGCAAAACCAAGGAGCTGATTGTTGACTTCAGGCGGGGGCGCAGAGTGCATGCACCGCTGAGCATCGAGGGGACGACGGTAGAGAGAGTGAGCAGCTTCAAGTTCCTCGGGGTCCACATTTCTGAGGATCTCACCTGGTCACTGAACACATCCCACATCATCAGGAAAGCACAGCAACGGCTCCACTTCCTCCGACGGCTGAAGAGAGTCAACCTGCCACAACAGCTTCTCTGCAACTTCTACAGATCCACTGTGGAGAGTATTCTGAGCAGCTGCATCACAGTCTGGTACGGCAGTGCCACTGCTGCTGAACACAAGGCCCTGCAGAGAGTGGTGAAAACTGCCCAGCGCATGCAGGACCTTTACAGCAAGAGATGTCTGAGGAAGGCCCTCTGCATCTCCTCCGACCCCACACACCCCAGCCATCCGCTGTTCCAGCCTCTGCCATCTGGAAGGAGGTACAGGAACATCAGAGCCAGAACCACCAGACTCAGAAACAGCTTTTTCCCCCGTGCTGTTAAACTGGTGTCACCAGCTACACTACCCTCAACCTGAACTCATACAGACTGACCTCTGTTCACACTACTTCACACCAACCTCAACCTGATTAACAGACTGACCTCTGTCCTCCCCCTACTATCCCTCAGATCGCCATCAGCTCAGAGACTGTATGCACCATGCACTTTAACCCATAGTTTGTTGCTCCCTGCCCTCTACATACCCTATTGCACCTACTGTTATATTAACAGTGTTAAAGTACCAGCACACCTACTGCAGTGTATATACTTGTATTTATTTTCTGTATTTATTGTTCTATGTCCCTGCACTATGTCCTGTCTTGCACTATGTCCTGTCTTGCACTATGTTGTCTGTAATTGCACTGGAGATCTAGCCTAAAAGTGTTTCGTTGTATTGTACAACCCTGTTTCAGTATAATGACAATAAAGTTGAATTGAAATGTAAACACACTTACTGTTTATGTTATACTGTTTACACTGTTTATACTTTGTTAGCCCCCTTTTACCCTGTTCTTCAGTGGTCAGGACCCCCATGGACCCTCACAGAGCAGGTATTATTTGGGTGGTGGAT
This sequence comes from Colossoma macropomum, assembly GCF_904425465.1. Classification (NCBI taxonomy): domain Eukaryota; kingdom Metazoa; phylum Chordata; class Actinopteri; order Characiformes; family Serrasalmidae; genus Colossoma; species Colossoma macropomum. Next base: position 7,437,000 of record NW_023494795.1, read on the forward strand.
TATTCTCAGCACTGCAGTAACACGGATGTGGTGGTGGTGTGTTAGTGTGTGTTGTGCTGGTCTGAGTGGATCAGACACAGCAGTGCTGCTGGAGTTTTTAAACACTGTGTCCACTCACTGTCCACTCTATTAGACACTCCTACCTTGTCAGTCCACCTTGTAGATGTAAAGTCAGAGACGATAGCTCATCTGCTGCTGCACAGTTTGTGTTGGTCATCCTCTTGTCCTTCATCAGAGGTCACAGGACGCTGCCCACAGGACGCTGTTGGATGGATATTTTTGGTTGGTGGACTATTCTCAGTCCAGCAGTGACACTGAGGTGTTTAAAAACTCTGATCCACTCATACCAGCACAACACACACTGACACACCACCACCACGTCAGTGTTACTGCAGTGCTGAGAATGATCCACCACCCAAATAGTACCTGCTCTGTGGGGGTCCATAGGGGTTCTTACCACTGAAGAACAGGGTAAAAGGGGGCTAACAAAGTATCAGAGAAACAGATGGACTACAGTCTGTAATTGTAGAACTACAAAGTGCACCTATATAGTAAGTGGAGCTGATAAAATGGACAATGAATGTTGAAACAACGAGGTGGTCATAATGTTATGCCTGATCTGTGTGCCTCTAAACTTATTTGAATAACGTAATTGTAAATCTGAAAACGTTCCCAAAGTTTGGTGGAAAGAGTGAAGAGTTCCTCATTTCTCAAACTAGGGACAGAAGAGGAGATGAGTACGATCTCAGTGAGTGTGGAAAAGCACATTACCAAACTAGAACAGAGCATTTTCAGAACTGTTAAACCAAATATTTTATTGCCATTAAAGCTGACAACAGCACCGCAATGGAGAGTCAGTTAGCAGCCAGCCAATGCTGGAATAGCCAGCCAGCATGGGACCCCCCAAATATCGAATACCAGAGGGGTATTTCACTTTGTATGGTTAATATGAAATGATATTCAATTATTATTATAAATGCAATTATCTACAATATTTTACTTACTGACCATTAGTGTAATTCTTCACTTCTGTTTCGCTGAATGAGGGACATTTTTACTGCTATTTATTTTATTCTTTAAATAAATCAATGTCTTGAGAATTTCAGAGTGACTGTGTTATTCTGTACATCTGACTATAAAGGCTCTGAATCTGAATCTGTTCCAAAAATATGCCAAAATATGAGAATGTGAGAGCATACAGTAACAGCCCAGTGACAGCGAGCCTCCTTATTAAAGCATTAGAGAGAGAGAGAGAGAGAGAGAGAGAGAGAGAAGAGAAAGAGAGAGAGATGAAGAGAAAGCAAGAGAGAGTGAGAGCATGTGAGAGAGAGAGAGAGAGAGAGAGAAAGAGAGAGAGAGAGAGAGAGAGAGATGAAGAGAAAGCAAGAGAGAGTGAGAGCATGTGAGAGAGAGAGGAAGACAGAGAGACAGAAGGAGAGAAAAATAGAAGGAAGGAGATAGAGAAAGCGAGAGAGAGAAACAGACAAAAAGAGAGAGAGATATTGAGGAAAAGAAACAGACGGAGAGAAAGCGCGAGAGAGAAATAGAGTGAAGGCAAGAAAGAAGGAAAGAAAGAAAGAGGCATAGGGAGAGAAAAAAAAGGAAAAATGGGCAAGTGAATGAATAAGTGAATGAGAAATTTGGAAAAAGCGAGAGAAGGGACAGAAAGAGAAACTAAGAGAGTGAGAGAAAGAGATGGGGAAAGAAAGCTAGAGAAAACAGGAAGAGAAAGGAAGAGAGAGACAGAGTGAGAGTGAGAGAGAGAGAGAGGAAAGAAAGTTCAAATCAGAGGGTCAGAAAGAGTCCCAAAATTGTGGCCAAAGGCTTTGCGAAGGGAAGCAGCACCTCCTGGTGTTAAGTGAGGGGCGGTGAGTTGGTGGAGTTGTACTTTCATATCGATTCCCCCATAAAGAAACACTCAGTGTCCCTGTCTCTCCTGCACATCAGCACCAGCCTGTTATTAGTATAAGAACCAGCTGAAACGGCTGAGCAGGAAACTGAGTTTATCTAGAATAAAGAGCCAGACGGACTCGGAGGAAACCGTGTTTATCTAGAATAAAGAACCGGATGTACTCGGAGGAAACTGTCTGTCTGTGTTGTTGAAGGAGAATCGCAGGCAGGGTCGTCTACACGGCTGTTGGGGGCTACATCTCCCCCCATTCAAAGAGGGCATGAAGTTTCACAGACAGTGAGAATGATGATCAAAATGATCCACAAAGAGACAGGAGTGAGTGGAGCTCCAGCGCCAGTACAGCAACCGAGACCCCAACGTGTTATGGCAGCCCCCCTACAGTTAGCCCACTTTATCCCCAAATATTACAATTTTTTTTCTTGAAATATTACAACTTTATTCTCAAAATATTATGACTTTTTTCTTAAAATATTACAACTTTATTCTCAAAGTAGTACAACTTTTTTTCTCTAAATATTACGACTTTTTTTCTTATAATATAACGACTTTTTTTTCAAAGTCTACTGTTTTAATTTTTATTAACAGTGGCCCTAAAACGCCGTCATACTTAACTGCTCATAGATAATAGTTAAGATTGATTTTAGAGAGGACTTTATGCTTTTTGCACCAGCCAGTGTTTTAGATGACTGCTATATCTACTTGCTCCCTAACTCGCTAATTAATCCTTCATTACGCTCTTAAAAGAGATGGTTCTTTAAGGGTTCTTTAGTAAAGAAAATGGTTCTATACCATGAACACTTAAAGAACCCTTTTCATGCTTAAAGGGTTCTTTGCATCATAAAAAGGTTGTGAAAATACAAGAACCTTTTTTTGGTGCTATATGAATCCTTTTCAAAAAGGTTCTATATAGAAACATATACAGCACATTCTCCATCAACCTGAACAACAAAGAAAAAATAATAACTAGTAAGAGACCATCTATGAATGGACAGATTCAGAAGGAGAGTGATTTAGTAAAGGAGAAATTGAAAGACAAAGAAATGCTCTAGAATTTGACTTGAAAAATTACCAATCTTACTGAACAATTCAGTTTATTAGCAGTTATTGATAAAATCTTAAACGTACACCCTGAAAATGACAGTTTACACTAATGCTTCAGCCCTGCTGGTGGAGCCAGCCTGAGTCTAAATTTATCATCATCAAGTAAAAGAGCTGATGTCAAGTGGCCCCTGTTCATCGTCCATCTAAAACTGACCCCAGATCAGACCTCTATCACTAATCAGGGTGAAAGAATTCACATATGGTGTCTGTCTGGAGCTTCAATAAGACCTTCATGCTATTTGTGTCTGGTAACGTATCCCACCCAGGGGCCAACTGCTAAGTGTGAGTGTGTGTTTATGTGTGTGTTAGTCTTTTGTGGGGCCCAAGTGTCCCCAGGATGTTAAAAACATGACCATATTTGGTTGTGGGGAGATCTAACTGCTCTTCTTGCTTCCAAAACTGCAGAATCTAGGAGAAAATTTTGATTCTTGTCCACTATACACTGACCAGCCACTTCATTAAGTACACGTCCATGTTTCTGCGCTCATCGTCCATGTTATCAGCTCCACTTACCATATAGGAGGACTTGTATTTTTACAGTTACAGACTGTAGTCCATCTGTTTCTCTGTATGCTTTGTTACCCTGTTCTTCAGTGGTCAGGACTCCCACAGGACCACCACAGGTATTATTTGGGTGGTGGATCATTCTCAGCACTGCAGTAACACTGGCATGGTGGTTGTGTGTTAGTGTGTGTTGCGCTGGTCTGAGTGGATCAGACACAGCAGTTTGTAGCAGAAGTTTTTAAACACCTCAGTGTCACTGCTGGACTAAGAATAGTCCACCAACTAAAGTATCCAGCCAGCAGTGTCCTGTGACCACTGATGAATGACTAGAGGATGAGTAACACAAACTGTGCAGCAGCAGATGAGCTATCGTCTCTGACTTTACATCTACAAGCTGGACCAACAAGCTGGGAGTGTCTAATAGAGTGGACAGTGAGTGGACACTCACTGTGTTTAACTCCAGCAGCACTGCTGTGTCTGTTGCACTAGTACCAGTGCAACACACACCAACAGTCAACAGTTGTGATTTTCTAAATAATCGTAAGTTAACACACCCCCTACAATGAACAATTTCTATTTTAACATATTAAAACATTAACATATTAAAAAATAAATATAATGTGCCGTGATGTTTGCATGAGCCACATTTTCTATTTTTTTCCCCATTATGTTAATTTAAGCAAACAGCATTTCTATACAAAATTGAACATGATGTGGCAGGTCAGCATGAATATTCATGGATATTCATTTTATTAACATAAAAAGTGAAGTTGTAATAAGTGGGCAATAATTTTATTAGAACCTCATTCTAAATATTCATTTAATTAAAATTTCATTCTAAATGTTATTTTAATAAACTTCAGTCTGGATAATAATCTTATTATAATTTTATTTGAAATATCCAGATTCAAATTCTGGTAAAATTATCATTAAATTATTAATCCGAATTTGATTCTGGATATTAATTTCTTTTGTTGGGAATTGTTTATTTTCTACTTTTCTGTTTTTTTCCCCTTGTTTTAGTTGTTATTTATTGTTAGGCTGTGTTAATGCTGAAGAGCTGTTTTGAGAAGCCAGCTGTGTTCTGTTCCCGTGGTTTGAACAGTTTCAGCTAATTGTTTTATGGCAGTCTTTAAGGACGGGGCACAACACTCAGTTTACGACATCAACTCAGCGTTTACAGCAGGAATCAGATCTCCCACTCTGCTCTGTATGACTCTCTTGGGGGTGGAGAGATTCAATATTAAGCTCTGGGTCCAAAACCTGGTCTTTAGACTGGGTGAAGATTAGCAGAGATGGACAGACCACTGAAAAATCATCATTCCTGCATATCCTGGTCTTCTGAGTCTCTGTCTGTGGCAAAATCAAAGATTTACATCACATTAGAACTCTAATCTGGATATTAACCTCATTACAATTCCAGTCTGGATATTATTTTATTATAACCTCACTCTGGATATTCTTTTCATTAGAACTTCTAGATCTAGATCAAGTGTGTCAAACTGGGAACCTTCATTAGAACTTTATTCTAGAACAGGCATGTCAAACTGGGGACCTTCATTAGAACTTTATTGTAAATCAGGCAAGTCAAACCAGGAACCTTCATTAGAACTTTATTCTAGATCAGGCAAGTCAAACTGGGGCCTTCATTAGAACTTTATTCTAGATCAGGCAAGTCAAACTGGGGCCTTCATTAGAACTTTATGCTAGATCAGGCATGTCAATCTGGGAACCTTCATTAGAACTTTATTCTAGATCAAGCTTGTCAAACTGTGAACCTTCATCAGAACTTTATTCTAGATAACGCATGTCAAACTGGGGACCTTCTTTAGAACTTTATTCTAGATCAGGCATGTCAAACTGGGGCCTTCATTAGAACTTTATTTTAGATCAGGCAAGTCAAACCAGGAACCTTCATTACAACTTTATTCTACATCAAGTATGTCAAACTGGGGCCTTCATTAGAATTTTATTCTTGAAAAAGCATGTCAAACTGTGAACCTTCATTAGAACTTTATTCTAGATCAAGCAAGTCAAACTGGGGACCTTCTTTAGAACTTTATTTTAGATCAAGCATGTCAAACTGGGAACCTTCATAAGAACTTTATTCTAGATCAAGCATGTCAAACTGGGGACCTTCACTAGAACTTTATTCTAGATAAAGTATGTCAAACTGGGGACCTTCACTAGAACTTTATTTTAGATCAAGCATGTCAAACTGGGGACCTTCATTAGAACTTTATTTTAGATCAAGCATGTCAAACTTGGAACCTTCATAAGAACCTTATTCTAGATCAAGCTTGTCAAACTGGGGACCTTCTGAGCCAAAGTGCAAAGTGCTCATCTAATGCTCTGAATTCAGTTCATGAAGGCCTTGCTAATTATCTGATGAGCTGAGTCAGGTGTGTTTAATAAGGCAATGTGCTGAAGTCTGCAGTGTTTTGGCCCACAAGGACAGGATCCTCTCACATGTTCTAGATATTAATTTATTAGAACCTCATCTGGATATTCACTTTATTAATCTAAATAATGAAGTTCTAATTAATGGGAAATAATTTTATCAGAAACACACTCTAAAATTATATTTATTTTATCTAATAAAATTCTAACTTTATTATAACCTATATTAATTTTTTAAAAGAATTTAATTTTGGATGTTATTTTAAAACTTCAGTCTGGATATTAATATTATTCTAATTTTATTCTGTACATTGATTTTATTAAAACTTCATTTTAGATATCGAAACAAGTTAGTGTGTGTAATTGAAAAACAATGATTCACAAATATTACCAATAATGAATGCCAAGTATAATTAATGAATTTAGCTTTATCTATTATCTTACTGTCTCTGTCCTGTGTATGTAGACCCTGTTCAAGTGCCTTTGAAAGCATTTCCATCCAGGTTCTTTTAATAATACAAAAGGAAAAAGAAAAGATCTCCGGATATTGGCATCATGCAAAAAGGCGCAGTCAGTAGAACATCACAGTGGATACTGAGCAAAGTAAACTGCACAGAGCTTTCTGAATGAATTTCCATCTTTAATCCAGTAGCCACCACCATGCCCTCTAAAACACTGACATCTAGTGCAAATGTGGGGTCAGTGCATCTTAAATGTGTGGATAAACTAGAAACATGTCTGCATCTACCATTTACCCTTTACTCTAATAGCCCTATCAACTGTGGAGGAATGATAAATATATCTTTCTAAACTAAAACTGAAAACTTTCCCCAAAATGACCCGTGAACCAGTAATGTTGATGATCAGTAAATCTGAAAAACATTTAATTTGTTTTGGGCCTATTTTGCCTTATAATACCATGCATGTACCCCTCCACCATGAATGGATTTTAGAAACTATTTTTTAGGCCAAAACACTTTTGTAAAGCTATATTTCAGGCATCAGGCATTTTATTCATAATCATTTAATGTATTAAATTAAGTGAACTTTTAGAGGCATTGAAAACTCTCCATGCGTCTGGTTCCTATCACCGCCACTGTGAGCAATTCTGGCTCTGTACATTTCTCTAGAACAGAGCATTTCACACCAAAACACTTGGAATGCCTTTTTTACATCTTAACAATTTAATTATCCATGAATCCAAAAAAAAGAAATGAGTGGCGTTACCCTTTAAACACATTTATTAATGTTTGCTAGTAACTACACTGATTCAAAACTTCTGTCCAATAATCAATGTTTTCTTTTAAAGATGTTGATTCACAACTGTTTTAACTGCTGAAGTCTAAATTATGCAACATTCACTGTGACTTGCATCTGTATGCTGTCAAATATATGCTGCCCCCTTGTGGACAAAATAAGGGAGTGCCATATTTTATTTTTTTTCTGTGGCTTTTATTTTTTCCTTCTGTGGCTGCACTTATACAGTTACACCAGAACTTTCAACAATAAGTCTGTATGCGAATTATTTATCATACAATGTCTAAACATGATTATCAATAAAGCAGTATGAATCAATATGGTCAGACCTTCAAGTTGAGACAAAGGGTCTTGTCCTGATTACTGATGCATCATGCCTGAGTAAGGGCTTTTGGCCTGTGCTTGCATCCACTGTTCTCCACTGCCTCTGACAAAATAAGTCATATTTCATAATTCATAATTCAGCTCACTGCCTACTGCTAAGTCTTGGCCCACATCTGTGACCCGGGCCTTTATCCTACCTTGCCCCAGATGTACGGTTTTACAGTAATTCCATTTTTTTTCCTCCCCAACCTTTGCCAAGCTAAAGACGCTTTATCGCTCCTTTTTAATAATGTCCGACCGCAGCAAGGGAGGAATCTCCCCCTCCTGATTATGTTTGTCCCGTTTGTCGTCTCTTCTTGATTAAATCAATTTGATTTCTTCAGAAGGAGCTCGGTATTATTGCATTATTGCATGCCGGCCTCGGAAATCTTTTTATTATCAGACGGGGGGGCATTTTCATATGATTTGTTCCCTGGAGAGAGAGATTAGATGCTTGAGGATTATTCCCTTCGCTGAAGACAATTGATAAGGAATTGTTTTAAAATCGTAAGAAGATTTATTTTCGGTACTTTCGCATGACAGTACAAAATTAACCAGAAGCTGGGAAGAAATATTATACTGTTTCGTTAAATATGTTTATGAAGATCTATAGACTACAGCAGACTGAATAGAGTGGACAGTGGCCACTTTATTAGAAACCCCTCACATGTAGCTCCACCTTACTGGTGTACAGTTAGCCCATAGCTCATCTGTTGATGCACAGTTTGTGTTATTCATCTTCTAGCACTTCAGTGGTCAGTTTCTGACCACAGAGCCTCTCTTGGCTGGATATCTGTGGGTGGTGGGCCGCTCTCTTACATGACAATGATGTGTAAAAAACCCCTGCAACTCCATGTAAATGTCACTGCTGTAATGAGAATAGGCCTAAAACAAAGGTTCTGTGGTCAGAAACTGACCAGCGATGAATGGGGATTATGGGGGGGCTGATAAATTGTTCAGAAACAGATGGAACACCATTCTTCCAAAAAGATCTTCGCTCAGTTGGAAGCCATAGCTCATAATGTCCATCATTTTCACACTCAACTCTTTTAGTGACCACTCATGCCCTGAAATCCTGGATGAGACCCCTCCCATCAGGATAGAAATGTAGCATAGTGCACACCAAACCATGCTGAGATGCCCCCACCGCAAAATTGAGCCACTGGATCCACTCACTGCAGGGGTCAAGCATTCAGGCCTGTACTGTTCTCTTGGACCACTTTAGGAGAATATAGTGAGGGGTTTGTACCTTGTAATGAGGGGTTTATGCACGGCAGTCCTACTACAATATCGCTCTCTAAGCAGTTGATGTGATGATGTTCTGCACTGACATTCAGGGGTACAGTTTTTCCTTACATATTATACGAGCATCACACTCACTGAATGTGTGCTGACTATACTTTCCAGCCCAGTTTACTGATGTAAGTCACTGCTCCTAGCAGTTGAGCAGTCTTCGGGACTGAAGCTCCTGCATCCGTTGCCCAATAATGAACCATCTTTCAAAGTCACTTGGATCCTTTCCTCTTGCCATCTTAATCCAAAAATGGAGTAAGATGGGCCTGCTTAGCATTTTTATAAATGCCACAGAGCATGGTAGGATGTCAATAGCTTAATTGTATGATGAAGTGCATCTGTCTGGAGGCATCTGCACTTGTTATGTTTCTCCACTCATTTAGTTTCAGAGTTGTCTTTGAATTAGTTTGGATATTTGCAGTCTTAGTAGTTGTGATGTATAGAAATGCTTGATAATTGACTTTTTTATCATCACTGTCAAAAAAAAACATGTATCTCTGTTTTTCTCAATTTATTTGTTTTCTAATTGGGTGAAAATTTCATGATGAATGGACCAACAGAAATGATCCAAAATTTACTTGGAATAAAACTTTTTTCCGTAAACGTTTTTAATGTTTTTGCTCTCTCCTGTAAAGATACCGTTTTGGAGATACAGGTTTTTCTTTGAAAAGTGATGAGATCATCAAATATCACTTGTGTATCTACTGTGTAATTGACTGGACAAATATAAGCTGTGTCCCAATTCAGGGGCTGCATCCATCAGAGGACCTTTGAAGGCTGTGTAGACCCACAAAGGCTGAACCAAAATGAGATGGTCTGCTCTACGACGGATTTCCCGTTTGCTTCACAGCACCACTGTTCCCGCCCTTACGGTTGCATCACCGAATGGTGCTCTTGTCAAGTTCTTTTAGAGTTTGTTAAAGACAGAACCAGAAACTTTTATTAATTATTAATTTTATTAACTTTTTATATCATTTTATTTTTTTAAATGTATTAGAGCTGGAGATGCTTCTCTCTGTCTGCTCTTTGCTCCCTAAAACAAAACGAAACGTTATCGTAAGTTTTGTTTCATTGGCTTTTTTTTAAACATTTGTATCATTAGCTATTTGACTCAGTTTAAACTCCTCAGCCGCCATTCGCTCCTCTGGTGACACCGCCATGTTCCCAAATCCTCACCAGCACACGATGAACCTCGGGATATGTTGGCTGGCGAAGGATTCACTCGTTGGATCCTTCGTTGCCATTGAAAAGGAGGAATGTAGCCTCTGAAGGATGCAGTCCCTGAATTGGGACACGGCTATAGAATTTTGAAGCAGTTTCACTGTCACCATAGTTACTGCTTTTTGCCATTGTAAGGCAATACAGTGGACCTATGAGGTGGCTGGAGCTCATAAAGTGGTCAGTATGTACAAGGGAGGGGTTACAAATAAAGTGTACTGAGGGTAGTTTGGTAAGAAATGTTGTTCTTGATGAAATATCCTCAATCAAGATGAAAGATTTTAGGTGAATGAATATGCTCAGAAAATTGCAATGACAAACACAAGCATATATTCTGCCTTACATGTAACATTTACAAATATAATGAGTAAATTGTCTAAAAAGTCTGACTGGGATCATATTGATGCTTACAGATCAAGCAGTGCTGCAATGCCAGTTGACTTGTGAGGGTGTTTCTAATTGCTTGGCAGCAGAACAAAGCAACAGGGCGATCTAGGATAATTTAATTCTTCTGCACAAAGCATTTACGTGTGAGAAATGCTTATGCGTTTAGTAGTTATAGGAGTGTGGTGTTTGGTGTATTTTCAGGCTTAGCTGTGGTTAGTTGATCTGTCGTATGCAGATATTAGACGTGTGTTTGTGCTCATTTGTAAAGTCCCCCAGCACCTGGCCATTGGCTTAAAGAGGTATTAGTGAGCGCACACACACACACACACACACACACACACACACACACACACACACACACAGGGTACGGAAAGAAAGGGGAGAGTGTGTTTTATAAATATACACCCAATGTGTCAGTGTGTTCAGTGGGTGTCTCTCCACACCTTGTTTTAACAAGAGCGATGAGGCTCCCCACTGAGACGAGTTATATGTGAGCTGAGTGTGTGTGTGTGTGTGTGTGTGAGCATGTCTTATACAGTATCATACATTTAGCGTTACATATAGGTAAAAACATGTATCTAATGCATATCAGACATGTTATTATTACATATAGATACATACATATCGCTGTTGTCGGAAGAAAACCTCGCATCTCTAAAGTGAGAACTTTACAGGAGAAGGAAAAAACATACTTTTAATGTAGGTCAATGGAACCAGACTTTTTTCCAAGTAATTTTGCATTTCTTTTGGTCCATTCATCATGAACTCAATATGAAGGACAATAGACATTTTCAAATTATGCCTATATGTATGTGTATATATATATATATATATATGTGTGTATATATATATATATATATATATATATATATATATATATATATATATATATATATATATATACGTATATATATATATCTATATGCCGATCAGGCACAACATTATGACCACCTCCTTGTTTCATTGTGCACTTTATCAGCTCCACTTACTATATAGGTGCACTTTGTAGTTCTACAATTACAGACTGTAGTCCATCTGTTTCTCTGCATACTTTGTTAGCCCTCTTTTACCCTGTTCTTCAGTGGTCAGGACCCCCATGGACCCTCACAGAGCAGGTACTATTTGGGTGGTGGATCATACTCAGCACTGCAGTAACACTAAAGTGGTGGTGGTGTGTTAGTGTGTGTTGTGCTGGTACGAATGGATCAGACACAGCATATTTATTATATATATATATATATATGTGTGTGTGTGTGTGTGTGTGTGTGTGTGTGTGTGTTTACATTTTACGGCATTTGGTAGACGCTCTTATCCAGAGCAACTTTCAATTTGATCATTTCACACAGGTAGGCGAAGGTCGTGTTAGGAGTCTTACCCAAGGACTTGAACCCCAGTCTACATATTAGTCATATTGTTATTATGACATTTAGGTACTATTGGGCAAAGCAGGGGGCTACATGTTTAGATTTTAGGAGTGTGTATAGAATTGATGTTGTGTCTGGTCTTTGTAATGTGTATTGTACTTCTGTCGTTTGTAATTACGTGTTTTCCTTGCTCAGGGACTACAGCTAGAAAACTTTTTTCCTTTGGCTTATCTTTGAACTCAGTGACTGCAGTAAGACAATGTCAGAGACACTAAACGGCTCTGGAGTACTGCCTTAGCACCTGTTTCTTTCTTTCTCTTTCTCTCCTCCTGCAATTGTTTCTGTCTCTCTAGGCCTCCCTCCCTATTTTCTCTGGTGGCCTTTTGACTGCCCTTCAAAGATACAGAACAATTTGTTAAATGTTTGTCCTTTAAGGGGAATTTCACCAGTATTTCAAACTTTCTGCATAATTCAGTGGTTGAGAAGGTTTGATGCAAAATGGTACACTCTCGAGGAGCTTTCTTTACAGTGGTGGTGATAGGAACCAGGGGTCCCTAAGTCTACAGCACAAATATAGACATTTAATTTACTATGAAAAATGACCAGTGAACCTACACGTCTTCTACATTTTTATATGTAATCTTCATAACAGATGATACATCTGAAAAAATGAGTTCCTTCGGGACTATTTTGCCTTAAAATGTCCTGCATGTATTTCTCTGCCATGAATGTAAAAATATGTCAACAGCTTATCTTAAAACTGTCATGAAACTGTCTCAGGCCTTAGGCACTGTAGGCTTATTGCTCACCATTTCATGTACTAACTTTCTGTGAAGGAGCTTTTAGAGGCATTAAGCTCTTCAGATGTCTGGTTCTTATCACCATCAACAACTGAGTTATGAAAAATTGAAAAAAAAAAATCAGTGGAATTCCCCTTTAAATGAGACAATGACAAGCTTGCCAACAATGTAAGGCCATTTTAAAAACATTTGGAACCCCTAGGTGTCCCCGAACTTTTGAACGGAGGCGTATATGTGGGGTCTCTCGCGCTGTCCGCCGCGTTTATCCGTGTGTGTGTTTGCTTAGGCCGGGGCCAGGCGTCGGAGCCTTGCCCTCTGGCTGCTGGGTAAGCTGCGCTGTCACTGGCTGGCTTAGCGCCTCAGCTCCGGCCTCTTTATGAGCGGACAGCTGCCACCGCCGCCTGCTAAACTTAGACGTGACAACAGTTGCCTGAATGGCTCGGCCGCTATATCGGGCTACAACAATAGGCCGCCCTGCGCCTCCCCGCCTAATAGAGCCCTATTGTCTTTGGCCGTTATTCTCCTGGTTTTCTGCAGCTATGTTAATGACAGCGGGGCCGGTTTAGAAAAAAAGCTGCATCCATCATAGCAGCCCGAGATCGCTCTCAGCGCATAAACGATTCAGTTTGCAGTATGGGCTGTAATCAAGTCACTTTGAGGTTTATTATCGCATAGCTAAAGCTCCTTTCTTAATGATGTCAAGTCTAAACAGACGTTGCACATCATTACACCGTAAATAACTTTTATATGGTCTGTCATCGCTCCGTTTTTGTTAGCAGCCAGGCTAAAAATAGACTCTTAGCATTGCATTTTTTCTTGCTAGCTACAACAGTGTAGCAAAGGAAGTTGCCCTGCCAAGAATACGAATACTTTCCTTTGTCCTATGTTTAGGACAGCATGTGAATGTGTGTGTGTGTGTGTGTGTGTGTGTGTGTGTGTGTGCATGTGTGTGCATGTGTGGGTGCGCAAATAGCTCACCCTTTAAGTGCACTGCTTTGGCCTCTGAGGTGAGGGGTCAAATGTCTGGGTCAACGATGTTGCTACTATTTAGTGTTACTGTAGATCCATTTGACTCACTTATTTATTAATGTACTGTCCAGTTTGTCTGAGTATCCAGTGTGTTACGTATGCACCTTCATTTGCTGACTCACTTTCTCTCCTCTCATGTTGACCACTGAAAATTCATGGGACATAACAATGTTTATTTGAGTTTTTAGTCCTAGAATCAATAATTGAATCTCACAAATTTGACAGTTTCTATGGTCAAAATACTGGTACCAAAAAAGTTTGACCACCTCTGGTCAAGTGCCATGCTTTGCTGATTTTCTCTTTTGCACTGGACACGATCTATTTTTCCTCAATATGTGAAATGCAGTAAATAAACAGTAATTGTGCATTTAAATAGGCAGAAATGTAACTGCCATTTACAGTGTGGTCTGCATGCTCAGAGCCTGTTTTGAGCCTCTACCCGGACCACAGGGTCACTGAAGGTCAGGGCCTGCTTGATGAAAGCAAGGCTGAGGTCAGGTGTGCTGTAAAGTGTTCATCACTCAGTTACATGTGCTTAAGTCAAATTTTAATGGATTTGTATGGGTCAGAATATTTTCACGTTTTAACATATCTATTAACATACTTAATTATATTTATAAGAAAAATAATCTAGTTTTTCTTTTTTGGGGGGGTATAATTTCATTCTGTTGTGTTGATTCCCCTCCTGGACTGCTTTGCTGTTGCTCACACCTTTCACCTTGGAGCTTTGGCATGTTAATTCAGACCAAAAGCAAGCAAAACAGAGGAAACCTTGAGGCTAACATACTTCAGTTCTTATGCTGATAGATAGTGGAATTATAAGATGCGGTTCTACAGGAGACTCAGTACTGAACTCAGTACAGTACCACCTTGTTCTCTGTTACTTGAGTCACTATTTCACTGAAGTGATAATGCATTTCTTTGAGTGTGGGCCAGGGGACAACCTGAATGCTCAGCTTGTCATCTTTTTCGTGGAGGAGAGACCAAGGGCGTTTCAGAATTAGTGCTATTCTGCAGCGGGTGACAGCTTGCTCGGATGGACGGACGTGTCATAATCTTCTCCCCGGCCCCTCCTCCTACCCTCTTCGCTCCAAATGGCACCGAACGCATTGTCTTTAGCTGAAAACACAGACCCCCCCCCCACCACCACCCCCATCCGCTCTATATTACTGCAGTAATTAGTAAATTAATGGAGATAGAGGCGGACATCTGTACAGAGAGGGGTCAGCGGCGGCAGATGCTCAGACTGCAATATGCACAAAAAAGCCATGATGAATGTTTATGCAGGGACCAAGTAGTGCTTGAGATATATGTATATATCCTTCATTCTATGACTTTTCTGGAAGTTTTTCGTCTGCTTATGTGTCATTACATTATTTGACATTGCTTTAACATTACAATGAAATTACATTAACTTTCTGTTATTATATACTATAACATACAAAGTATAGCATTGTATAGCATAGTATAGTATCATATAGTTTAGTTAATATAGTGTAGAACAGCATAGTCTAGTACACAGCGTGAAGTATATGTGAGTACTTATATGAACTAATGTACATACTCATACCAATTACTTATAAGTAATATTTAAATAGTAGATTGTATGTAATGTGCTAATGTACTGTTTTTATAAAACTTATATATCACTTCATTACAATAGCAAACTATTACTTGGATATTATTCAATACTATATTCTATACTTTACTATGCTATGCGATATTATACTATCCTCTATGGTAGTATTTACTTAGTATTTATTTATGTTACCTACATTACATTCAGTATGTTGCTTATATATTATTTCATATTAAATACTGTATTATGCATGATGTGTTGTATAGTGTAGTGTAGTACAGTGCACAGTGTGAAGTAATATATAAGTAATAAATTGTCATGTAAATAAGTCATGTAAAAGAAATCACATAGTAGACACTGGTATGCAAAAGTTTGGTCAAATTACATTATATCTTGTTGATTTTCTAAGTAAAAATAAGTTAACATATCTACAGAGAACACACTTCTGCATATTTTAATGAACATTTACTGTTTATTGATGAAAATACAGAAAAAAAATGGCCAGTACCAAAGCTATGGCCCATTTTATATTTTTTTTTACTAAATAGAAATGCAAAAAAAACCTTTCAGACACATTACAGTAGACAAATGTACTTCACCAAAAACAGTAGCAGCTATCTAGTAGCCTGAATTTTGTCTGTACTTCTGTCTGTTATTATAGATAACAATAAGATAATATCAGAAACCACTTAATCAACTCTGTTTGAGGTCTATTTGAGGGAAGTGATGGTTTAGTCTTGTGGTTATCATTGATTGTTAGCTACACACTTAAAAAATGGTTCTTCAAGGGTTCTCTAGTAAAGAAAATGGTTCTATATAGAACCAAGAACACTCAAATACCCCTTGGCATGATTAAAGTGTTCTTCAGATTGATGAGAACAGGCTTTGGATGAAAAGCTCTTTGAAAAGTGTTCTATATGGCACCAAAAAGGGTTCTTCTATTGCTTTAAGCTTGACATTAACAATATAAAAACTTTTATATTTCTATTCCTTTTTGTGCTGTATAGAACCCATTTCAAAAAGGTTCTATATAGAAACATACACAATAGATTCTCTTTTAGATGCCCTTCAATCATGCAAAGGGTTCTTTGGGTGTTCATGGCTCAAGATAGAACCATTTTCTTTACTAAAGAACCCTTGAAGAACCATATTTTTTTTAGAGTGTATATTAGTCTTTCAGCTGCGGCGAAAAACATGTCTTTGCTGATCGATTACATTTAACCTGAGTGTAATTTGGTAGTGTGAACTTGATTTTTTGCTGAACTACTCCTTTAATGTGACCACAAGTCACCGCAAGTCCCCTGGTGCAGGTTCAATTTGGAGATTTGATTAAGTGCCGGCATGCCCTTGTCTACTCATCTGTACATTTGATCAGAGCGGATGAAAGTGAGGGATTGAGTATAGTTGGTGAAGAGACGGCCGAGCCCTCCTTAGGATTACCCCTGCAGGTTGGGTCTGCTTCATCTCGGCGGATTAAGTTTATGAAAACATCCTTGTATTATTTCTGCATGCTTATTGTATTAATACTGGCTGCTGTGTCCTGGAGCCCCTCCCCCTCCCCAGGCCTCCTGCTTAAAACGTCCAAGGTAATCTTCTTGAGAGTGAGGGTAAGGGCAAAACTCGCTTCCCAGATTAAACTTCCTGGTATTTTTTTGTCCTTGTCTATGATTTCATTTTTTTCCCTATATCAACATATTAAGGAGGATTCCTCATCTGCCGTCTATTTTCGCTGAAGTGTTGAGCACATTGAGCCATTGTTCAGTAATCTTCCTGACTACTTTCAAAGCAGCCTGGAGCCTGGAGTCTTATTTTTGTTTATTTGTTTGTTTGTTTGTTTTTTGTGTGCATTTAAGCCATTAATGATGCAGGTATTGGCAAGTTGCATGTCAATTGCTACATTGTGCATGTAATGCCAGTGGTTTTGGTGTAATGTAGTGTAATATGCTGTATACACGAGGTATGTTCGGTTTACATAATCAACACACACACACACACACACACACACACACACACACACACACACATCTAAACCGCTTATCCTTCTGGGTCGCAGTGGGGTGCTGGAGCCTATCCCAGCTGTCATCAGCAGAAGGCAGGATAACATAATCAACAATACAACTTATTTTTCCTCTTGATAATTTAATGACTGACAAGTGATGCTTGCCAGTCATTGAAGCATCAAGCACCACTGAATCACTGAAACGTACCTAATAGCGTGTAATACACCTTGTACACAGTCCTCATTGAAGGCTTCCTGTGGTCTACGATGAACATGATGACTAGCATCATTCACATACAGGCAGAAAACAGATTCATCTGACCAGTCATGAACAGTCCAATTTTTGTGTCTCTTCGGCCACTCTAATCAGGCAACTTTGAGCAAAGGTGAGCAGGGGTGAGCAAAGGGCAAATGAGACATTCTCTGCACTGTACCACCTTTTCTCAATCTATGAATCCTGTCACACACCCAGCAGGTATTTATGGACTCATCATCCTTGTGCCGCGCCCTCTGCAGGAGCCTGAAGTTACTACTGCCTTAAACGTGCAAGGTGACTAATTTTTTGTCCAGGGAGCTTATTACAGAAAGATATTAATTCAACATATTAATGCTGCGAACAGTTCAATACTTTACAATTCTCATGCACATTGCTCCTGGGTTCATTTATAAAATGGTGTTTACATTATTTGGGAAGATTTCACACAACAAGTAATCATGGTGAAGGGGTAAAGGTGAAGAAGCCTACTAAAGTTCTCAGGAACAACATTATTAAACTACAATTAAAAAGGAAAAAATACAGAGCTAAACATTCCCTTCAGTAAAATTTCGATGATATGCTAGTGGAACATTATTTCGTAGAATCTCCCCAGACATGTGGACCATGCAGGATTTCACAAAGTGATCTCAGACTAATGATAAAGAAGGTAGGTCAGAAACCAGCGGCCACTTCAAAAAAGAGTTGCAGGACGACCAGAAAGCAGCAGGAACAACAGTTAAATAAGGAAAAATAAGCAGTGAACTGCAATCATCTCCATTCCTCTGCTGAAAAAGAAGCGTGTCAAAAATGCAGACTAGCATTTAGACAAACGAAATCTCTTTTGGAGCGATATATTCTGGTCAGATGCAACAACAATAGAACTTCTTGCCAGTAATTCAGCTTATTGAGTTTGGAGAAGGAAGGGATTTGTGTATGATTTCACGAACACCATGCCCACCGTAAAGCATGGGGGTGGGAGCATCATGATATGGGGCTGCTTCTCTGCAAATGGTACCCCTCAGATGATCAAAGAAAGCGTAAATGGAGCAATGTATAGGGCACATTAAAGGACACATTAAAGGACAATTTTAACTCATCAGCAAAGAAATAATTACAAAAAATGATATTAATTGTGGTAGTAAAATAATAGTTTGATATCAAGACTTTTAAACCAGTTAATGATTTTAACTTTTAAACCAGTTAATACTAAAAAGAAAAAAAGATAACATTAAAGGTAGCTTAGAAAGTAAGTCTAAGATGAAGTGGACTGGTCATACTGACAGCATGGTGGTCATAGTTTGACTTGGAATATGATACATTATTCAAACATTAATGTGACGTGTAAACAGAGTGGCCCATACAGTGTTGCCCATATCATTATGATCAGTTTATCAGTCTGTGTAATCTAGATCTTTCAAAAACAGCCTAATTTCAACATTCTCAAATGGAATGAATATACTAAAAAGGCCATAATTCTCTCTCTGTACATTTTACATGACAACTGCTAATGCCAGCAGATGCTTCCTCATCACTTAGTGATTATAAAGACTTTTTTTTCATGACCCAGATGCCTAAAAGACACAATCTGAAAGTATGACCAAAAACTGCTTGGGGGGAAAAAAATATGGGAGGAAAAAAAAATGCAAAACCGCGTCAACCTTTTAAGAAGCTCAGGGGGTAAAGAGGCTTTGGAGCTGAAAGACGGAACATATTGCGCTGAGACAGAAGCTTGCTTGATTAATGGGCATGATAATCATCTCATCAAATCACTCTCACTTATTAAATCTTGTTTAATATCCAAATGAGGGCCCTCTTGAGCAGATTTGGTCAATTTTGCCCCCTCCTTTTTTGCACAGCGAGCTTGAAGCCAAGCCACTTGGCCTCTTTCTCTCTCTCTCTCTCTCTCTCTCTCTCTCTCTCTCTCTCTCTCTCTCTCTCTCTGTCACTCTCTCGCATATCCTGAACTCTAAAAAATGTCTCATCTCTGCTCTTCCAGGAAAAAAAGCAGGCTGTCCTTCATTGCATCCTCTGTGGATTGTCTTTGGGATTTGCTTATAATCACTAAGTGCTCGTTGGGCATCGCTTTATATCCCCTGAACTGCGGCTTCAGAACTGCACTCAGAGGGAACGTCCATAATATCATCCTCATCAACACCCCTGGCACATGTGGCCAAAACATTTATGCCAGTTTTTTTCCAGTTACAGATTAAGATTATTCTTAGTCTCTCGCATGCAATAGATGGGGATTCTCCACTGAAAATCCTTTTACCTCTGAGACTAAAATGGTCTCCACCTTGAAACCCGAACAAACGACCCTCTAAAATATCTCCTCCAGGATTGTCGCTTCCCATCTGATTCATTACCGTTTGTGTGCTTCACATCCTCTCAGATCTTCTCACTCTGGTCTGTTCTATTCAGTTATGATCTACAAAATGGTTTCTTCCTTCTGAGCGATGCTCCATGTGATGGTCCATTCTTCTTCTTCCATTCCAATTAATAGTGTATGGATCAATGAGACTTTGTTTGACTTTGCCCAGTTCCTCTATAAGAATTGAACCAGAAAGGAAAGAAGATAATCTGGAACAACTTACACTGTAAAAAAATGATGTTAAAATCAATTTTTACAAGCTTATTCTCATTTATTTAACTTATTGCTGCTGTCAGAACAAAACCTCGTCTCCATTTCTGTCAATTTTCATTTTTTTTGATGAATCAACTTCGATAGATAGATAGATAGATAGATAGATAGATAGATAGATAGATAGATAGATAGTGTTATGCCCATGGTATGTTGCACATTCTTTCATAGGCAAAGTTTAACCACATAGTTTGAGCAACAGCACTAGGTAATGCCATTGTTCCAGTAATGAATCCATAAGCTATCAAAATGAAGTACATCAAGTATATGAAGTGATGGACTGAAGCCAAGTCAAAGGACATGTTCAGCGATGAATTGTAAAAATATAAATTTAGTAGCTGTAGTAATGTCCAGTGTCCAAGAAATATTTATAATTTAACCCCTTAAATGGCCAAGGCTCGCTGATGGGCCCAAAGTTTTATGTAATAAGTCTGGGATTTTAAGGGGGCAACCAAGTACCTAACAAAACCCTAGAGTTCCGATTTACAGCCCTTTCCTTTAAATGTGCTTGTCAATAGATAGATAGATAGATAGATAGATAGATAGATAGATAGACTTTACAAGCCACACATCTAAGATACTTAAATATCAAGAAATTCTGGTGAGCACTTGAATGCAAATATTTGGATTAAGGCATAACTTGAACTTATAGTGACTGGAGAGTCACTGGAGAAGCTCATTCAAGGCCTGAAGGAAATGTTGAGGTCAGAAGTGTGGCCTGAATCTCATCACGTACTCGAGTTCTCCTTCAGCTGACCGGGTGAAGCCACCTCGCTCTGAAAAGAACAACATGCCATTGTCTTATTTACGGTCCGCATGTGTCGCACGGCATCTTCATGGCACAAAGGCCAAGTGACAAGCGCTTCTAAGAAGGAGAGGAAAATATCCCCCCCGCCTCCCCCGGGTTTGAATTATAGGTATCCCTCAATAGCTGCGATCAAGTTGAGCTCCCCCCTCCACCACAAAACTGATGTCACCCAAGCAGCAACTGGTGCAAGGTGACTAAAAGGGTATTGTGCATCTTCCGCGAGTGCCTCCCATTGCTCTCCATGTATTGTTGGGAAGCAGCTGTCGGCTACCTGGCCTCACATGCCACGTCTATGCCGACTATCTTGGCAGCCAGGGCTTCAGGCTTTGGATACCAGAGCGAATCAGTTCTTAAAGATGACGTTGGGGGGTGGTGGTGGTAGGGTGAAAGGCTTAGAGCCCCTGTCAGCAAGGCATGCGTTGATGGAGAACAAAAGACATCCCCTTGTCCTCCTCTCTACTGCCAGACATTTTTATTACGCTGCCATGCATTCAGATCCCGGGCTCATATCACAGCAGTGGCTCTAGTGTCACCTTTACCTGCTGTGGCGTCCCTGTCTTTCACACCTGACCATACCTGACTCCAGTAAGTTCGGTTCGAACAAGAGACTCAGGAGAAGCCTCATTTGCTTACAGAAACTGACCTTCTTTTTTCTTTTCTCCCCTTTGTCTTCGCGTTCCTGTGCTCTTCCTTCAGCCCCTTTGTGGAAACAACACCCCTCTCAGATGAGGCCGCAAGCCGTACCTTGGGACATGCGCCATTATTTTTAGCCGAGCTTCCGAGGAGCGGCGCTCCTTTGTTTGGAGGCCGGCGTCCGTATCCATTTCATGACAAATGAAATTCCTCCTTTGGCCCCTTTGGCAGACACAGTCGAGCCCGGGCTAGTTAGCTGGTTACTTTGCTCTCACACCTGTCCTTACCATCAGCCCCTTGTCTTGAGTCTGGGCCCTCGCAGCTCAAGGGGATCACTTCGCGGATAAAGCGTCCCGTCTGACAGAGGCGGCGAGGGAATTACGGGACTCAGCGGGGCCACACACTGCTATGCCGAAAAGCGGCCTCAGTCTCTCAGAGGGAATGGCGCAAAGCTGCCTTGAAATGGCCTTGGTCATGATGTCATGGACAGGGCTTTTCAGCCCAAGGCAATCAGCCGCTTGCCGCTGAGAAGAGAGCAGCATGTGATGAAGGCAGAACTAATTACACTGCACTGCCTGGAACTGTGTTACTGACTCTCACTCAGTTAGCAGTAATGGTACTGGTACTACACTAGCAGTAGCTATTTAGCAATATATGACCCCTGTTATCTGTCAGATTAGTGAGATAAAGCAATACAAAACAACTGAGATTTGTCCTTTGCTTGATCTGTCAATTGCTAATTGATTCCATTTTTTCCATGTTTTATGTTTTTTGAATCCTGTTCAACTCTTCACGTTTGCTAACAGGGCCTAACAGTATTCAGTGGATGCACTCAGTAACTCTTGTAGCTGGAGCCGGTGACAATCATTTTTTTCTTCTTCCAGGTGAGGATAAAATAACTATTAGAGCACTATTACATAATCAATAAGAATGTAAACTAGAGTGATATGTTGATGTGTCATTTGCTATTTTTAGAATTATTAGAATGATTCTGTTGTAAAGAATTCACTAAGGTGATTTGATTGAGGCTAGCGTAAAGGGTAATAGTGTTAGGGTTAGATTCCTATTTTGCTTATGTCACCTTAGCAAATTCTTTACAAATAAATATTTCTAATAATTCCAAAAATAGCAACTGACACATCAACATATCACTTTCCATTCTTATTGGTCGCTGGCTTCTGCCACAAGAGTTACTGATGACAGCGTACCTTCCCTGAATACTATTAGGCCCTGTTGGTACTAATCTTGAGCAGGTACCAGAAACCATAAAACTGCAGAGTACCTCTCTTGAGTACTAAAGGTCAACATTTTGTGGGTTTTGGTATTTGATCTAGATTAGTTCCAACAGGACCTAATTAAACTCAGTCGAGGTACTCTGTCTTCAGTGACACTTTCAGCTGAGGCCAACCATAAAATGACCAAAATGAAGATTAAACTCTTAATGATGGGTGTTATGATGGTCTTAAACAGGTGGAAATTTAACTAGATCTAGATGCCAATTCGGGTCAGTTGTTGTATTTGAATGTGTGGGAAAACACCCTGAATGTATATGGCTCCAGTAAAGGGACCTTTGGAATGATATTATAGAACTTCATTGGAGCAATGCCATAGAAGGACCACTTTTGGTTCCCTGAAGAACCTTTCAGTCAAGTGAATCGCCCAAAAGCGATTTTTTTTTTCATTGCATTACTCCAAAGAACTCTTTTTGGAACTCCTTTTTAGAGTATAGCACTAATGGAACAGATACTATACTAGCAACCACTAATTAGCCCTTTCTGTCATGAAAAAGAAGAAGACTATAGCAAACAATTAAGATTTGTCAACTATTCATCAGTTCATACATAACTGATTCATTGACTTGCAAGGCCTGTGCTCTCCACAGTGTTCATAGTGGCCTATCTTCATTCTTGGAATATAGTGTGTTAAATGTCTGACATAATACTTTAATCTTTTCCTTATAAATATTTATTTTAACCTTGTTTTGTTTCTCAGTGGTGTAGATACATCAATCACGGGTCACTGCAGGAATTTCTCTACAGTTGGACCCTGTGTCTCGGAGATTAGCGTTCCCCAAGCCTCCTGCTCACTTAAGTAATTACATTGTCAGAATTAGCCAAAAACGAGAGCACTGCTTCGGGATTATAATCCAGGCGATGCTCAGTCGCCCTGCCAAGTGGGTCATTACCATATCCTCCTGATTTTTTTTTAATCTTTGATGGATGTGGATTTCAAAGGATAACACTGGTATCAAACAACCAGAGCATATTTGCCATATACAGTCAACGCACCATGCTTTGAATTCTGTGTGTATTTCCAAAGCCTGGCCTGGTGGCTGCGTATTACGTGCATGCATTGTGTTGTAGGCTATTCCAGAGCAGATATATTGAGTGCTACCCCTTGGGGACGAACAGGCCTTTTTCTCTCTCTCTTTTGCACTGGGGTTACTAGGGCACAAGGTCTGTAATTCAGCCAGGCACACTGCAGAACCGGATTTGTCAACTTCACACAAATGCTTTATGGAACGGACTGAATTGAGTTATCCTGAGTTAATTTACCACTTTAGACTGTACTTACTAACACACATTAAGTCACTAGATCACTTAAATAAATTGAGAAGAAGCTCTCAACCTATTTAAAAGATTTGAAGCCAACAGTTTGAATTGATCTTTGCTGTCTTGAAGTCTTTGCTATCAAGTAAATCTAGTTCAACTAACAGGATTTAGTTTGTGAAATTTGGTGAAATTTAAAGTTGAAACAGGTGCAACTTCAGACTGGGAATGTAGTGCAATGTAGAATAAACATCTTAAACAGGTGATGCAGTCTTGTTTGGGCTGAAAAGGGGCGTCCAAGAAAGGCTTAACCTCACAGAGCATGGGTTGAAGCTTCCACTTGGCCAAAAAATCCAGCACTTTATGAACATTGGGCCTTATTCTCCAGAATCTTCCTAAGATTTTTGTTAAATTTATTCTTGAGGAAGATCCTAAGAAAAAGTCTTCATTGGATTCATGATGTTCTTAAACCAGACTTTTACACACCTTTGTGCTCTTGAGTGTGTGTAGATTCTGTTCTTACCTAAGAACAAACCCCAAATAATAAAACATTGGTGAGTGTCACAATCTTCATAAAAACTGTGTAAGTGGGTTTAAAAAGAAATTTCTTCTTACGAACGGTTGGTGAATTCAGGTGATTGCAATGATTGTAGGCATTTCGCCTTCTACAGAGCTGTATATCAAGAAAAGAGTCAAGGAATCTTGAGAAATCTCTGGGCGTAAAGAGCAAGGCCAAAAACTGAATGCCTGTTACCTTTTATCCCTCAGTTGGCCCTGCTTTAAAACCGACATGCTTCTGTGATGAATATCACCACACTGGCTTAAAACCACCAGTGAATCCATACGTGTCTGAGCTTTTATATGTAATGATGATGATGGTCAAATAGAGTTAAATATGAAAAAAGAAGTTTTCTTTGGGGGCTATTTTCCATTCATCTCTCCACCAAGAATGGATTAAAAAACTTACTCTTAAAACTATCATAAAACAATGTTTTAGATATCAGGCAAGGCATTTATGATCATTTCATGTAATAACTTTCAGTGCAGAGCTTTCAGATGCATTAAACTCTTCATGCATCTGGTCATTGTGAATAATTCTGGGTTGGTAAGTTTCTCTAGAACTTGAGGGGAAGTTGCGTTTAATTTAGTTTTTTTTACAGTGTGTTTTTTGTAAAGTACATTAAATCAATACATTTCAATCAACCTCCATAGCTAAACTATGGAAAGCTTTAAACAAGGTCCTTCCACTCTTAGTCTTCCACTCTTAGTCTCTGATTTATCAATGATCATAAATAGCTTCATAGGAATTCTTTGTAGCTTTCAATTGTTCCCAATTTCCATTATTACCTTATTGTTGGAGTGTAATCCTTTTGCTCTGGGTCATATGTTCCCTCATATGTTCATGATACAATAGGCCCTTATACAGTAATAATAGGCCTTATAATGGGCCCTTATAGAGTAACTTCCTCCCCGAATTGCAATACACCGAAACCACACAAACGAACCCTCCCTCTGACACCATTGGAGTGAAACTAGAGCAAGCTGACCCCCATCAGACACAATCTGTTGGGACAGCACTGGAAACATTGCTCTTCCTCCTGCCCTCTCTCTCTCTTTCTGTCTCTCTGCCTCTCTCGCTCACCCTTTCTCTCCCTCTGCCCCTCCACATTCTGAGTGCCCTCCAACAAGGCCAGCTTTGTGCGCCGCTCCCTGCTTTGCGTGTTTGCAGATTGCGTTTTTTTTTTCCCCTCGTCTCCTCAGAAATGAAGGGCCCAGATCTCTCACATCTGAGAGGGTCTTAATTTGGACGGGGGTCCGGCTGGGGCCGGACTCCTTTGTTCTTCCTTTCCCAGGACGTTCCCCCCGAGTCCCAGCAATTCCCGGCGCGTCGCCTCTTCCAGATTTTTCGGCAGGAATGAAAGAGACTGAAGGCAGACTGATCTGTCCAACTGGAATCTTTGTCCAAAACACGGGGGTGGTGGTGGGTGGTGGTGGGCGGTGGGGGAGGGTGGGCAACAGAATGGCGAGTGTGGCACATGTTCCTGCAGTTTTACTGAGTTAGAGTCGCACACATGTATCATATTCTTATATAGATAAATAATAGGATTTCATATACACTTTGTATATGAAACATACAGTCATGTGCAAAAGTTTGCACGCCTATAGTCAAATAGTGTTTTGTTGATTTTGTGAAAAATAAATTAACACATCCTGTACAGAGAACACACTTTGTTAATGCACAGTTGCTGTTTACTTGCTGAATTTAACACACTGGAAAAAAGAAAATTAAGATATGGCACATTTTATATTTTATGCTTTATTTTTGCCATTATGTCAACTCCTTAAAATCTCAGGCTTTTACATACTAAGTCTTATTCTTCAGTAACTACAGGTACTTCAGTGCAAATGAGTGAAACTAATCTTAGGTTATAGAGATGTGTAATAAAGCTTTGGGCCGGTTGGCGGGCCCATGGCTCATGGTAAGGCGCTAAACTCAGCACATACATAGAAATTGTGCACTATAATTTGGAGAAAGTTGCCATATTCAAGTTTGTTACCTGTAGAGAAACTTATTTTCACTTAAAATATCAGCAAAAGCTATAATTTACTGACTGTATAAAAAGTTTCAAACAGTAAACCCCCTTAGGTTCCCCTTGGCATCACAGCTTGAAATCCATTATTTTCACATGTTCAGTCATTTCCTAGTCATACCTTGTTGAAGCATGCAGAGATGTTAAAAGTGCAGATTCTAACCTTTCGATCCGTACCACACTTGTGTTTGTAAATCACTTGTGATTTAAATTTGATGAAAAGTTATTGCTGTGTGTACAGTCTAGTTCTGCACAAGTCCTTCCTGCTTTGCCTTATTTTTGTCAATGTTTGATACTGAAATCAACAGTGCAGACTCTAACCAACTGTATGTAAATGTAAAGGTAATTCATGATATAGGTCACTCTACAGAAACGTCCACTGTTCTATCTCTCCATAGGCACGTTACTGATCCTCATGGTGTTACACATAAGAAAAGGTAACACCAGAGACATTTTTAATGAAAAATGATGACAAAATGGCTGCTACAGAACATCAAACCACATGTTGTCAATCATGGAATATCCACTAAAATATGTAATTTAATCCATTTGTATTCTATTTTTTTTCACAGTTACCTAAGAATAAAGTAGGTCACACCAGTGACTTCAACTAAAAGCTTCATATGAAATCATGAGCTAAATGAGAAAATCCCTGATAACTGAAAGACACAGTGGACTCACCATGTGCTTTTCTTCATAGATCCTCAGAAAAAAGTGTGATTTTTATTTCAAAATAAGAGATTTTTTTGTTACGCAGTAATACCAGTGACAGGACTCCTGGGGACCACAACTTTCATTATATATTTAATAATATTCATTTGGCATTTGTTTTCTTTATGCCATTTAATTTATATATTCCATAGTCATGTATAGATTATTGTAGTTAAAATTGCAGAAATACGTATTGTATTTCTTCAAAATATGGCCTCACCCTTTACACATGACTGTGAAGACAAGCACTTCTGTGGTGCTTGGAATTCTATATAATTGATTTAAAAACCAATATTGCTAATTTGAGACTCAAAAAGGTGTAATTGTTAAAATAACATATAACATATAAAACATATAAAATATAAATAAACTGTAACCCTAACATGTTTTTCAAGTGTAATATATCTGTAAATGCCAGGAACACAAAAGTGGACATTTCTGAAGAATGACCCATATAACTAAAGATTCATATAAAGAATTTTTAGGTACACTGAATGCATATGAAAACAATAATACCTGGAGACTTCAAATGATTAAGAATTTAAACTTGAGCTCATAATCCAAAATGAAACCTTTTAAAATTGCACATCGACATCATGACTGCCTTAAAGATGAATTAGACAGATTAAAAAAAAAAAAAATCTGCACAATTCAATTGTTGAGATGTAATATCATTCAGGGTGGCTTATTGCAAAACTTACTAGCTTGGAGTTCTTTACAGTCGTGGTGATAGAGACCAGGGGTTGCAAATATTGTCATTTTATTTTCTTTCCAGAATGAAGTTTATGGCCAAAATCTAATCTCAAAACATTTATGAACACTGTCTCAGGCATCAGGCAGCATACTAAACATTTCATGTAATAACTTTCGATGAGGGAGCTTTTAGATGCATCAAACTCTTCAGATGTCTGGTCACCACCACTGTGAGCAATTCTGTCTTGGTAAAGTTCTCTAGAACGGAGCGTTTCACACCAAACCACTCTGAATGACTTTGTTTACATTTTAATGATTTTCAGAACTTTTTACCAATTGATGGAATTCTTCTTAAAGATGGACATTAATGCTGTTTACAGTATAATTCTGTTTTGAATGCACAGATTACTTTGACACTTCTGTTGTGAAATGTGTGACAACGGAACTTCATAATTTCAATGAGTAGCAGACAATTCACTTACAAATGAATGACGGCTGATAGATCTTTGCAGTTGGAATTGCCTTTAATTTCCAATTCTAGAGTTTTCTAGAGAGATATTTTTTGAAACCTTCAGGGGTCTGGTTTGGGTGCATTAGTTTATCATGAGCAATTAGAGCATCTAACGCCTTGTACTGCAAATGAGCTCAAGGCATGACTGAAAGCACATTGTGGCTGCATAGAATTACAACAGTCATTACACAATGTTTCCACAAATAGTCCTACAAGAATAGGGCCTTGTAAACATGTCTTGGACCATGGTGTAAATGGCATCTGATGGTAAAGGGAGGAATGATGGTGGCTTTTCCACTCAGTTAGATAATAACTGCTGCCTACAGTGTAAAGAATTTTTGTAAGATCAAATATGCAAGTAAGTCTGATAATGTGTTTTGCAGTTTTATACAACATCATGTGTTGAAGTCTGGGAAAATATTCACAGTACAGTAAAATGTACAGTGAATAGGTACTGTAATATTAGTGTAACAATACTGTAATAACATATGAAAGTTGGTATTTACATCATTTTACAAGCATTTACAAGCATTATTTACAAGCATCCATTGAAACTCCTATCATGAGATCCTGCACTCAAGCTCATTATTCACATCCCTCAAAAGCAATGCTGTGGAGAGTAGCCTAAACCCAAAGTCATGTAAAAGTATGGATATTTTGGTGACATAATGATAAAAACACATCAAAAAACTTCACTAACGTTTCTGCATAATTCAATGGTTGGGATGTAAACAGTCAGGCAGAGATGTTTGATGTGAAAGCCTATGAACTTGGACTGTTTTACAGTGGCGGTGATAGGAACCAGGGGTCATGAGGCCTACAATACAAATATAATTATTTGGTAAACCAGAAAACTTTTTTTTTGGGAGGGGGGTGGTATTTTGCCTTACAATGCCCCGTATGTACCTGTACCTACTTTTCGTATGTTTTCAGCCAAAAGCCTATCTCAAAACTGTTGTAAAACAATGTCTCAGGCAACATATCCAAGTGATTTTGGGTCTCTTCATTTGGTTCATTCATCATGAAACTTACAAGCAATCTAAAGGACAACAGACATTTTTCAATTTTGTCAAAAACTGAAGAAAAACTGACAAAAATGGAGACACAAGGTTTTCTTCTGACAGCAGTGACGTTCATAATCATTTCATGTAATAACTTTGTGTGAGGGAGCTTTTTTAAAGAGGACATTGAACATTTTGGACATTAGTTAGCCTCTGTTCTGTTCTTTTTGGGATTCTTTTGGTCTAAAATAAATGAGAAACCTCATAAATCAAAGGCGTGACCAACTGAAAAGCAGTACAGATGCATTTACCGCCACAACAGAATGAAAATAAAAAACAATAGTAACATAAATGGACCCAAGGAAAAAGTCCTTTTTTTCCTTTCCTCACAAATACACTTAGAAGTGATAAAAATAGTAATAACAAATTGAAAATACTCAGGAAAATACAAATGTATCAATAAATTATAACCTAAGAACATGTAACTGAGTAAATGGGAGTAGTAACTACCCATCTTTAACTGTTTGGAACTTTTGGTATATGTCTGAGTGTGTTCATATGAAAACCTGTTAATCTGGAATAATCTCAGGGACTAGATTAAAGTATCCACGTGGAACTGGTCAAGGACAGACTTCACTTCCCCAACAAAGAGAGACATTTAAAAGAAGTTCATAAAAAAAGATGGTTCTTTAAGAGTTCTTTAGTAAAGAATGGGAATGGTTCTTTTTAGAACTGTGAGTTCTATATAGAACAATTGGCATGCTTACATGGTTCTTTGCATGGTGAAACTGTTCTTTGCATTGATGGAGAATGTGTTGGTTCTATACAGCACCAAAAAGGGTTCTTGTATTTTTTATGATGTCAAGCTTGTAACAATAGAAGAACCATTTTTGTGCTATATAGAACCATTTTCAAAAAGGTTCTATATAGAACCATATACAACACATTCTCCATCAATCTGAAAAACCGTTTCACCATGCACAGAACCATTTAAGCATGCAAATGGTTCTATACAGAACTCAGGGTTCAAAGCCATTCATTCAGAGCCATTCTTTTTGCTAAAGAACCCTTAAAGAACCCCTTTTTAAGTGTGTGCTCTTACACATGTGAAAATGTTCTGGATAAGCTGCTGTTGAGCTGAAATGAGCACATCTGAGTAAAGAAATCACTAAAAGCTGCACAGACTCTTCAGCTGAGAAGTGCTTCCTTTAAGTCGTGAGTGGCATTCTTGCCACTAGGTGTCCCCCTCTCTTGCATGTTTGGTGGCCGGTGACAGGCTGTTAAGATGTCTGTTCCATGTCTTCAGAAGCTTGTTAAAGGCCGGAGCGTGTGACTCTGAGAGCTACGAGGTGCGACACACTATATTTAACCCCACAGCCGGAAGGAGGAGAGAAGCCTTGAGCCTGTGATGGCACGCGCCCTTTTAGGTTAAGCTAACAATGAGGGTCGCAATCAAAGATTTATGAGAGTGAAGTGTGAGAGAGAGAGAGAGAAAAGTTGGGTGCTTGAATGTGTTATTCACAGAGGTGGGTAGTAACTGAACTGCAAGGGTCCATATTATGGCCCATACTTCAATTTCTCACTTTTATAGTTACTGTTAAAAAGCTTCAATCAATAATAGAAAGAACAATCACTCCACAATTATTACTGTCAGACTGTAAAAACTATAGACACTGCAGATTCATACTGGATTAAAATCACACTGCTGTAATTATTATCCGACTGTAAAATATACAAACACTGCTGATTCATACTGGATTAAAGTCACACCAAAGTTATTATTGTCAGACCTTAAAATCTACATATGCTATAAATTCATACAGTTAGAACTGCATATGTTACAGGTTCATACTGGATTAAAATCACTCCACAATTATTACTGTCAGACTGTAAAACTACACACTGCAGATTCATACTGGATTAAAATCACTCCACAATTATTACCGTCAGACTGTAAAACTACACACTGCAGATTCATACTGGATTAAAATCACTCCACAATTATTACCGTCAGACTGTAAAAACTACACACACTGCAGATTCATACTGGATTAAAATCACTCCACAATTATTACCGTCAGACTGTAAAAACTACACACACTGCAGATTCATACTGGATTAAAATCACTCCACAATTATTACCGTCAGACTGTAAAAACTACACACACTGCAGATTCATACTGGATTAAAATCACTCCACAATTATTACCGTCAGACTGTAAAAACTACACACACTGCAGATTCATACTGGATTAAAATCGCTCCAGAATTATTACTGTCAGACTGTAAAATGTATGCATACTGTACATTCATACTGGATTAAAATCGCAGATCACTTCATGGTACCTTCTCTCTTCATCTTCAATAAGGCTTTCGACAAATTGAGGGCCTGCACACGACTTTATTTACTCACTGTGCACAGTGCCAAATCCTAAGTGTGTAAACTATGTTTTAAGAGCTTTTGCGCGGAGCAGGTGGCTCAGATATATGTGCATGCGTGTGTGTGTGCGCGAGCGCGCCAGTTCAGATGTAGCGACAGATGGTGTTTGATTGTGGAGCAGACGGTTCGTGTCACACAAAGATGCTGTCTCAGCCTTTCCCAAGGAGCCTTCACGCTGCCTGCAGACTACAGAGAGAACTCACTCTGCAGAGAGAGAGAGAGAGAGGACAGTGCCCGGCTGTGTGCTTGAGAGAGTGAGTCAGAGAGAATGACTGATCTCACACTCATTTTTTTCCCTTTCTGAATCACAGAAGGATCAGCGGTCCGGCTCATTCTGGGAAATCCTGATCCAGCGTCATTCCATTTAGTCTGATGAGTGAACGGCATCTGCGATGGCCTGCCATGCCTGGGAGAGAGCTGAGGACCTAGGGGTCAAGGTCAAAGTCAGGGGCAGGAGGGTGAATCTCCCCACTCGAATTTTAATTACAGTAAGAGCACACGATCGGCTACTGAGAGATGAGCAGCCCGCAGCACAAAGCCCGAACCATGTAAGACGCTTAAACACTCAGCATCTGACCCACAAACAGGCAGTTGTGCCATTTCACTGGGCTCTGATAGCTATATGATAGCTTTAGGCCAGTCCTGTCTACACTGACGTCGCTGTGTCTTTCGAGGCAGTTTTAATTGTGACCTTTGGGGTCATTTGTTTATCTTTAGGTCAGCTGATCTCCGTATGATATATCATATAGTATATTATATGGTACATCTATATCATCTGTATAGTATAGCTACTACACTGCAGTATATTTATCCATTATTTATGACATTATTTGCCTGTCATAATAAAACTTTGTGATTCTTTTAAATTTTTGGTCACATTTGATTTGAGAGTCCCGTATAGATGATCTATAGAAGCTTTACTTGTTATCAAACTCCTGGTGAAACTCTGACTATGAAAACTGCACACACTGCAAATTCATACTGATTGATTAAAGTAACTCCAAAATTATTACTCAGACTGTAAAAACTAAACACTGCAGACTCATACTGGACCAAAATCATTCCCACGACATATTAAGTGCATCTAATAACTGTGCATTCACACATTAACAACACAGCCAACAGCAATGTTACTACTGGTGAAGTATTCACTGTTGCAGATGGATTAGAGCAGTACAGCTGATGTCAATACATATGTGTCAACTTTAGACTTTTCTCATGTAATTACACAAGTGTACCTTGACAGTTGTAGCAACATATTTCCTCTCATGTAATTACACATGTGTAACAGGGTGAACTTCTGTCTGCCAACAAGACTTTTCTGATTGTAACAGGAGGTGTGTAATTGCTTACATTATGAGGGTACTTACACTGCATCTGCACAGTAAATATGGCTAGCTAAATGTTAGGAAAGTTGGTATCTCCTGCGCAGATGCAGTGTAAGTACTCTTATAATGTAGGTAATTACAACTGCACACCTTCTGTTACAGACAAAAAACCTTCATTGGAAAGTTGATGCATGTGCATCACCAGTAGTTACACTATTATTAACATGTAACTAGTGACAATATAAAGGTGGATGGAAAATGCCACCCTTCATATTCATTGTGGACTACTGGACACAATGTTTTTCATATTTATTGTGACCTTTGAGGTCATTTATTTATAGTAGCTGAAATTCAATGGTTAGATTTTGTGCTCCACAGTGAAATCTTGTGTATTGTTGATCGATCATTATCTTAATAAAGGCAGTGATGTTCACAGCTCAAGTTGTGGGAGAGTGTAATTTGAGTCAGTGGCGTGGGAGTCACAGTGATTCTTATGATCTTCCTCTCCCTCTCTCTCTTTCTCTCACTCTCTCTCTCTCTCTCTCATGAGGACGTATAAAGGTCTTTGAAACTTTTGACTGTTGAGGTAAGATGAAAGATTTGGCGATTGTGTTGCACAATGTCAAAGACCACTCCTTCATCTCTCCCACAAGCAAAGGATCTTAAGATGAAAAGAGCATCTGAAAGAACAGCAACACAGTAACAGGTGGAGTCTTGCCTTTGTGTGTGTGTGTGTGTGTCTGTGTGTGTGTGTGTGTGTGTGTGTGTGTGTAAATATGCAATCTTAACCACCTTGCAGTGTTCAGTTATTAAAGAGTGGGCGTATCACTTGAAAGTTCACGTGAGAACAAGACATGTTAAGTGTTTGTGGAAAATAATTCTATCCCAATGCATCCCAATATCCCGGTGTTCCTGGGGCTTTGGCAGACACAAATGCCAAAGACTTCCTTGCAATGTATTTTCATGCCTTGAGATGCATGAAGAGTTTAATGAATTTTCAAAAATCATGTTTTGTTTTTTGTGTATCACAAACTGTCAAACTGCTTTGGGCTGTTTTCATTAAGTAAATTTAACTCAATAAAATACAAGTAACTTACAAAATTAAACTTTATTGATTTTTTGTAATTTAGATATAGTTTTTGGCGAAAGCAGATAACTCCAACGGTCATTTCTCGTTTCAGAGTTAAACAAAGCCATATAATGGAAACATGTTTCTTTTGTGTGCAATATTTAACATTCTTTAGCATAAAAATCAGGTAAAGTGCTGAAAAATCGGAACAAAAAAAGTCTGTTAATGATCAATATTAAACATCTATAAGATCAAACCTCTGAAAATCCTAAGGCTGAATCTCAAATGGCTCACTGCTCTCTATATAGTGCCATTTATAAGTTATGAAATTTTGGCTTTTGCACCCAAATATTGCACTTTATGTCCAGTATGAATTCTGCACACATGGCTGAATCCAAAGTGGTTCTTTGTTAGACACACTGTGCTCTGTTTAGATGCAGTAGCCATTATTTTAAGACCTAAAAGATCTACTACACTTTGTAGGGAGAAGGGAGCCATCTGAAATTCTGCCTAAAACAATTTGCGGCAGCATCACATGACCTGAATACTGTGCACTGGTTCGCTGAATGGATTTATCGGGTTCTGCTGGAGAACAGCGCTGGCGTTTGACTGTTTCTTCTGGACAATAGCGGCTTTTGTGACATGGCTTTTGTTGTTAAGAATAACTCAGGTCAGTCAGCTCATTTTTTAAAGGATGTTCTTTGTCGTTTTTCGCAAATGAACTCTTCACATAATCACCTAAAACCCAAAGGGCTTGGGTACATTCTGAACATGTGCTAACAATGGAAAGAGGTAAGAAATTGCCAGTGAAGAACCAACAGGGCCTTCTCGACCTTCAAAGAAGGCTTTTTGGTTGTATACAAGTAATTTTAGTTTAATGTAATATAATCATGCTTGTTGTATTTAAACTATTCTAGTATTATAGTAATACTCTTATTTCATTGTTAAGTTTTAGTTGGAAACAAAAAGTACATCTTGAAATAGCCAAATTGGAAAATTGTCCAATCAGAATTTTTTCCATGGTATTTGGGTAGATACAGCCAAGTGAGCTCTCTCATTGGTCTGGCTTTCAGGAGCTGAACTGAAGACCTCACATGTTAAATTGACTCTCAACGTAATTAGGAACAGACAGTGGAATAAACCAGTTAGTAGGACCAATTATTGAGAAAAAACATCACTCTAGGCCTTCTGGAAGTTCAGCATATGTCAATGATGTGAATAAGCCAGAGTCTAACCAGGTTTCAGTTAGTTGTTAGGAATGGAAAACAGCAGCAGCAGCTCTATTCCAGGACTCTTCACTGAAAGCATGACAGTAAAACTGCTACACTCTTAAAAAGATTGTTCTTCAAGGCTTTTTTAGTAAGTTAAATGGTTCTATATAGAACAATTAACACTTAAAGAACCATAAGCATGATTAAATGGTTCTTTGCATGATGAAATGGTACTTCAGATTGATGGAGAATCTGTAGTATATGATTCTATATAGAACCTTTTTGAAAACGGCTCTATATAGCACCAAAAAGGGTTTTTCTGTTCTGTTGTTCTACAAGTTGACATGGTAACAATAGAAAAACTAATTTTGATGCTATATAGAACCATTTTAAAAACAGTTCTGTTAAAAAACATCTATAGCACATTCTCTATCAATCTGAAGAACGCTTTTACAATGCAAATACACCCTTAATCGTGAAAAGGGTTCTTTGAGTGTTTAGGCTTCTACATAGAACCATTTTCTTTATTAAAGAACCCTTGAAGAACCATCTTTCCCAAGAGTGTGCATACAAGGTGAAACACATGCTCATGTTACAAGGTTTTGAAGCTTCAAATGCTCATGTGTAGAATGTTCATAAACAATAGAAATCCCATAGAAATTATTGTACAGATGGGTTATTTTCTCAGTTTTTGACTGATTTTGACAGTTATAGCCCAAACGGAGAGCCTACTCACATAAAGATATGGCTCTTCAAGTGTTCTTTAGTAAAGGCAATAGTTCTATTTAGAACCATGAGTTCTATATAGAACCATTTGAATGCTTAATTGGTTCTTTGCATGGTGAAATGGTTCTTCAGATTGATGCAGAAAGTGTTGTATATAAGCTTGACATTGTGACTAGCAGGACCCTGTTTGGTGCTATATAGAACCATTTTCAAAAGGGTTCTACATAGAATCATATACAACACATTTTCCATCAATCTGAACATTTCACCATACAAAGAATCGATTAGGCATGGTTCTGTAAAAAAAAAAAGGGTCTATATAGAACTCATGGTTCATTATCTTTACTAAAGAACCCTTAAAGAACCATCTTTTTCAAGTGTGTATAGTTCAAATAGTCGTGATTCACCACTGAAAATCATAATATGCGTAACTCACAATCCACTAAATCTGCCTCGCTAATAATAAACAATGTTAATCCTGCTAGCCAGTGCTACGTTAAACCACTGAACTCAACAGAATTTACCCTTCCATTCTGATTATGCGGCAATAAACATCTTTTCCATGAACTTCTTGAGGTAAATTCATATTACGGTGACAAAAAGGTTTCATTCATGTCTCGTTTATTCACTTTTAATGGAGTTGCTTTATGTTGAACTTTGAAACCTGACCTTGAAACCCTTAGCCAATGACTTTAGGCTATTTCTTGTCATCCTGTCACTGAAGAAAGGGCAAAAAATAGCAGCATGTATCTCATGTTTTCTCAGATTATTAAATAATCCATTAAATAAATGCATTTGAGGTGTTTGTTCTTCTGTTGGTTTGCCATCTGGAGTGATGACATAGTCATCGCTGAATAGGGATGCATGCAGTGTGTGTTTGCCATGATAGCCTGAATGTACCTTCAGGCTAATCAAAAGCCTAGCCTGCCACCTTATTAGCTGACCAACTAGCCAGCATGTAAGTAGCTAACAAGGAAACTTGCTAGCTTATAGATTTTTGTGACAAAATGTTAGCTGTCGGGCACTAGATAACTGAGAAGTTCACTGCTTCATATCTCCAAAATGGTAACTTTACAGGAGAAGGAAAAAACCTACTTTACTTTTAATGTGAGTCAATGGAACCAGAGTTTTTTCCAAGTAATTTTGGGCCGTTTCCTTTGGTCCACTCAACATGAGATTTCAACACAACATAAAGGGCAACAGGCATTTTCAAATTACACCAAAAACTGGAAAACAACAAAAATTGAGATATGAGGTTTTGTTCTGACAGCAGCGATTTACAGTATTTGAATGGTTACAGGGACATATGATGCTGGAGCTGTGAGAGAAATTAACAGTAGGTTCAGTAAAGTGCATGAAGTCATGGTCATTTGGTGCTCATTTCTGAGAAACATACTCAACATGAGCAAAGTCATCAGAATGTTCTCTTGTGAACTGTATGTAGACCATAGACTATCACTCCACTGTTGTTTAAAAAGCAAATGATTGTATTGTAAACAACTGCTTTTCATGACTATTTCCATAATGTATGTTGATATTTAACATCAGCAGATCAGCAGATTCTTTACAGCTCTCATTTTCCTCCCCAGTCATTGTCCAATGGAACTTCAAGCAAAGTTGGAGTCAATGATGCAGAATATACACATATACAACATATAGTTCCACATGTTGTATATTAAAGATAGATGGACAATGAATCTTGTTGCTTCTAGTAAATGTAATTGCCCATTACTTATTATTTGAAAATTTTCTCAGCTTTTTGACCCATGATAAGCCCCATATTTACTCATGACAAACAAAATGATGTGCGTAAGTTGTTCACAAAGACACAAAAAAAGTAATGTTCATTTCAAGTATATTTTCAATCTTTATTAAATAAAATCCAATGTCATTGCCTCCACTGAACAACAGTTAAGTGCATTTTTTTAAATTCATATCCATACAGTACAAACTTTCAATCGTAACATCCAGAAAAAAAAGAAAATGCAAGGATTGAATTCTTATTGTGTCCTTTTCAAACAAACGTGGTTGACTTTCATCTCATAGCAATTCTGTATTCAAGAAACACCATAAAAATACTGAGCTAATTACCACACAGCAAAGAAAACACTCGCGCAGAAAAGGGCCGGAGGCCATCTACACACTCTCCCGAAACCACACACACACACACACACACACACACTCGAAGGTTCAGAATGATTCCTCTGGAATGAGAAGTGGGCTTTTTTTGCGTTTATGTTCTTGAGATGGTTGCACAGTGACGTATTTTTAGACATCTATGTCCGAACTGTGGTCATCCAAAAATTCGGCCTTGAGGAGATGACCTCCCCAGTGTCCGGCACGCAAAGAGGCGTCTATCTTAAACTGAACGAGTGCCAAGCACACACAGCATCTGAGTAAGCAGGACACAGCTGTGTGTGCGCTGGTGTTTTAAAGTCATTGGAAAATTGCAGTAGCGTTCATTTAATGACGAAAAGCATTTGTACTGTTTGTACTGTTTTCTGTGCAAAAACCAGAGAATTCAAAATCAAAAATGGCTGTGTAGCATTAAAAAAGGAAAAAAAAAGAGGGCGGGGTTATGATGTCCATTCAAATGCTTTGATTGGTGCCTTCAAAGCAGCCAAAATGTCAACCCTTGGACCCATATAAACCAAAAAAAGAACCTAGGAGAGGACCAAAGCTATTCTAGTGTGAAGTCCATTCGGGCGTACAGTCTGTAATATAGTTTTGCATATAGAGATTTACATTTTGGAATAATAATTTATTTCTTGCAACCTTATCATGAAAGGAAAACCCTCCAAGTGCCAGTCTTACCCAAGCAGGAACAACAAGAACAACAAGAACACCAACAATAATAAAATAACAATAATAATAGAAATAATAATAATAATAATTCTATACACCCTATAAATGCAATGCCCTAATCTCCAGAAAAAAAATACACACTTCAAAAACTTCAGTTTGACAAGCCCAAGTCAACTTTACATCAGTCATACTAGTTCACTGAGTTGTTTGGCTTCATTATAAGGGGTGTTGTGAGCATTTTTACCCAGAATTCCAGACAGAATGGGCAGGCAAAAGTCAAAGGGGGCCCCTACTGGGATATCAAAGTCTTTCCAAATATAAAACACAAAAAAAGTTAAAGTCAAAGACAAAGAAGAATCTCAAATTTAACAACTAGATCACCCCAGGAAAAAAGAAAAGCTCAGGAATGCTACTTCATATGCCATACATTCAAAAACAAGAAGAGAAAAAGGAGAACTGTAAAACTCGAGAAAAGAAGAAAAAAAAAAAAAGAAAGAAATTCAAATCATCATAGGAAAACAACAAGCAGACTTTTGGGAATCGTTTACTCATGGAGAAGTTCCTGGAGACAGTTGGGGGATTTGAATATCTCTGGAACTTCTGAGTCCAGCTTGCAGATGACCTTGTAGATGGCCTTCTTCCAAGAAGGGTCCACGTCTTTTCCCGCCACGATGGCGTTGAAGAACTCCCGCAGTGTGATCTGAGCCACCTCCAGGAAACGTTCAGGAACCTGCAGAGGGAAGAGGTTTAGCTTGTTATGAAAACTGCTTTTTTAATGATATGCCACAATATAAAACCCAGTGATAAGCATAACGTTTCAAATTTTGTTAACACCTAATTTGAATAGCACTTAAATAGCGACTTTGTAACAAATGCATAAGCAGTGAATGGCATATTTATAAATACTTGAGTGATATTGCATTGATATTAGGCACAATATACACATACATAAACATTATATATATATATATATATATATATGCATATCGCTGCTGAATGAAACCTTGTATCTCCAAAATAGTAACTATACAGCAGAAGGAAAAAAGACACTTTACTTTTAATGTAAATCAAAGGAACCAGAATTTTTTCCAAGTCATTTTAGGCTGTTTCTTTTAGTCCAATCATCATGAAATTTACACACAATGTAAAGGGCAATAGGCACTTTTAAATTATGTCAAAAACTGAAAAACGACAAAAATGGAGATAAAAGGTTTTCTTCCTTTCAAATGTATATATAGCTTTCAATAAAGTGCTACCAAACCAAAGCATCCTAATCCTTACTGGTAAATTAGGGCATGAGGTGCACGCACACACACACACACACACACACACACACACACACACACACACACGTATCTTATCGGGCGCTTCACTCTGGTAGACAGCCATGGGGAAATGCAGTGATATGTGGTCTTACGGCTCACACTGTCTTATTCTCACTTCCTCTAATACAGCTTTACCCACACTCTGTCTTATGGGACTTCCCAGTGTTTACACAGGCTTAAGGAACACACACCTATCGCAACACTGACACAATCAAACAAGGAGCACAGGGGGAAGTGAATACACGACAGGTGTGTGTGTGTTTGTGCGTTTGTGTGTGTGTGTGTGTGTATGTGTGTGTGTGTGTGTGGGTGTGCGTGTGTTTATGTATGTTCTTGTGTGTGTGAGTGTCATGCTCATAAATCTGAGATGAACTAACGACCTGCAATAAGGTAAGCAGTGGAAAGCAGAAGAAGTTAAAAGCAGAAGTTAGAGGGGAGTAGCCCGGCTCCTCTGTTCCCTCTCCACTGTATAACATCTCCATAAACTCTCACATCCCTCACAAACGAAAATCACTGCGGCTCACGCCACTCTCAACCGAGACCGGAGAGTTCTTAAGAAGTCGGGAGTGGAATGAGCAACTGTCTGTCCACCGTGAGACAGGTGTGCTTGTGGCAGAGTCCATCTCTGACTTCATAAAGATTTGACTCAATAATGATTCTTTAAGAAAGGATTCAATATAGGATGAAATCTCAAATGTCACCATGTTTCAAATAAATGATCACTCTTTAGGGAAATGATTCAGTTCAATTTTAAATGAGTTAAATACAGTTTTCAGAAATGATTCAATACAGCATACAACCCCAGAATATCTTTAGTAAAAGGTTCAATGCATCGTAGTATCATAAACAAAATTTTGGCACAATTTGATTATATTCAGATTCTTTAAGAAACTATTCGATGCAGTATAGTATGTTGAATCTCACCATGATTCAAAGAATCATTTTAAAGAAATGATTGAATCTAGTATGATATCTCAATTTGAACTATGATCTGATTCATTTATTATTCTTTAAGAAACTATTCAATGCAGCAGGGAATCTCAAATATCTCTATGATTCAAATCAGGGAACACTCTTTAAGAAAATGATTCAATGAATCATAAAATCAAATTCCACAATTTGATTTGAGTTGATTCTTAATGAAATGATTCAATGCATCATGAAAAGTGAAATGTCAGCCATACTCAACTGAACTATTTTTCTTTAGGAAATGATTCAATCTGTTATGAATTTTTACATTTCACCTTGATTTGATTCAATAGCGATTCTTCAAGTATTCAATGTATAATGAAACCTCAAATTTTACCCTTACTCGATTCAACAGTGATTCTTTAAGAAGTGATTTAATGCTTTGGTAAACTGAAAAGTTTCACCATGATTTGTTTCAATGCAGATTCTTTCAGAAAATGATTCTATTTTACCACATTTTGAATTAATTCATTCCTGAAGGAAATGACTCATTCATCGTAAAACCTCAAATTTCACCATCATTCAATCTGAATATGATTCAGTCCATCGTGAATGATTTAATTTGACCATGGCTCGTTTTACACAGCCATTACCTTACATTCGTTAGGGGAGAAATGTAAAAAGACAATAGAAACATGATTGACTTTAGATTTAGCACTATTCAAAATAACCTAGGCCAAAAAATGTGAATCGATGTTTAAGATGCATTTTTACACCAATACTGTCTGTTTAAGAGTAAGTGGGGTCTATCATGGAGCT
This sequence comes from Colossoma macropomum, assembly GCF_904425465.1. Lineage (NCBI taxonomy): Eukaryota > Metazoa > Chordata > Actinopteri > Characiformes > Serrasalmidae > Colossoma > Colossoma macropomum. The sequence continues at coordinate 7,479,229 of NW_023494795.1, forward strand.
TGAGCAGAGGGTCCCTGGATTATACCCACCCACACACACACACACACACACACACACACACACTCATATCAAGCCAGGTTCTTCTCAAAAACATCTCTGGAGGTGACACTTTACGCTCCTAAAGGGTTGTAGATATGGCTGCAGCTAAACAATCTGTAGTGGTGTGTGTGGCACTGCTCAGCCAAGTGCCCTGCGCTCTGTGTGTGTGTGTGTGTGTGTGTGGGAGCAGACTGCACTCCTCCTGTGCCCTGCAGACACTCATCAACAGTGTTAGGACACGCCAAGGTTAGCGGCCATGCACACACACACACACACACACACACACACACACACACACGCACACACACACACCCACACACACAGAGTTGCTGCAACACTACCATCTTGGCACAGAACTGACTGCCTCACAACTCACCCAGAGTGAAGAATGGGCCGTAGTGAGCATGTATTAGTGCCTTTGTGCATGTACTGTAGGTATAGCAGTCTAGTTAAGCCTAAACACTAGAAACTCTCAATGATATTTTGCCAAAAGTTGCCACCAACATATGAGTTCCACAGATACACTTGATTGAGGGTCACCGTCCTAATATTCATAGTTTTTACTGACATGAATAAAGTGGTACTCTAGCCAACATTAAAACATGTAATCATGCCTACATCTGTTGTAAACGTGTCCACACACCTCCTACTGTGGTGAGAAGCAGAAAGTGCAACCAGCTGCTAAGGCTGAACTTTGGAGGTGTGTAAAAACATTCCTGCAGATTTCTTTAAAAAGTCTTTGGAAGCTGAATATCTTTTATGTAATGGTAGTTTTGACTGGAAATTAAATAAATGAAAGGGTGTTGAAAGACTAGAAGTGCTTCGGGGTGGATACTTAGGGGTGAGAGCTGTTTGTGTTGTTGGCTAATTCTTCAACTGAAGAATTTAACAAAGAGAAAAGTTTGATGACCAGCTGAGGACAGTGCTATATAACTAATGCTATGGACCACCACAGATTTGTTCATTAGCCTCAATATCAGTTGTTAGGTTGTTAGTGTTGTTAGGTTTTCCAGTGGTGATTAATGTATTTGCATGATGCATGCTGGGTAATGTAGTTAGAGAACAGTGATAGCCAAAAACAAGTCAAGTCAAACAAGTAATACCAAAGCATGAATTCTGTCTGTATATATATATATGTATATATATATATATATATATATATATATATAGATATATATATATATATATATATATACTATATATAGATAGATAGATAGATAGATTATATGTATGTATGGACATGTTCACAACTGTAGGTTTGAAGGCAAATATGTAGTAGACTAAGGTGAACTGAGGTGAAAGTTCAGTTTAGACTAGAGATTAGACTAGTAGGTCAATATTGGCCTGTTTTTTATGAACAGCCAAACTTTTTTTCTTCACTGATTCACAAACAAGTTCAAATTTGACCATTTTTTAGAGGCTGCCTGTAAATTTCCATGCACTTGGCAAACCCTGGCTCCGGGAGCTGGAGGTGAGCGGAGTGCCGCATTGCTAAGAATATTCCTGCATGGAATTTCTCCTGACGCTTTTACTATGAAAGGACAGCGAAATGCTGACTGCGAGGAGACGACAATGTCAAGGAGAAAAGGGTAGCGGGTATTTTAGATCCACTTGACTGAGAGAGGGAGAGGGAGGGAGAGAGGGAGAAAGAGGAAGGGAAACAAAAGGGGTGGTGGGTGGGAAGAAGAGAGGTAGAGTGGGGTAAAGAGAGAGAGTGCATGCGCAAGGTAGGGACGGTTTGGGGAGGAAACCTGAGGGGGGCGGATAGAGTGATGGAATGAAAGGTGAGAAAGACAGAGGTAGAGATAAACTGAGGGAGCGAGAGCCAGAGGAGAGCAGTGAAACAGAAGAGAAGTAGAAAAAAGGAAAGAAAGGAGAAGCTTGAGTGGGTTATTCTTGTCCTAAGCACCTTTTCATGCTCTCTCGCGGGAACATCTATACGTCTATATATCACGCAGTTGTGACTGATTGCGTGCGCACATTCGTCCTCCAGTTCTAACCGTGTTTTTTCTTTGTGTGTGTGTTTCCCTGCTGATCTCATTGGTCTGCGGTGGGACATTTGTCCCTACCCTGTAGGAATGATGTACAGAGGGCATTTGCAGCTGGGCCAAAACCGTTAAAGTGATAGTTTGGCCAACAATCAAATTTACACAATTTTACCCCAAATGTAGCCGATCAGCCAAGACACAGCTGATGTCCTAAGTTCGCTTCTTTACTTTTGGACTGAAGCTACAAAGCTAATGTTGCTAAGAAATAATGGAGGCTCAGCTGTGCAAAACACATACCTATATCATCACACACCTGCTTTAAACTGATGTAAACAGTCATGTGAAATGCACCATTCTAAAGAAACTTACAGAGTCTGTTGTGATTGTTCACAGTTGTAGTGATAGGAACCAGACGTCTGAAGTGTTTAACGCCTCTAAAAACTTCCTCACAAAAAGAATATTACTTGAAATGGTTAAGAATTTGCCACGTGATGTCTGAAACATTGATTTATAGTAGATCTGAGATCGTGTTTTGGTCTGAAACCTCACAACGTCCTCATTATCAACATAATATCTGAACTGAAGATTCGACGGTCATATTGGATATTAAATAAATGCTATATCTCACAAACGGTGGTTCCCATCACCACCACTGCAAAGGAATTTGAGTCCCATCAAACCACTTTGAATGACTTTGTTTACATCGCAACGATTGAACCATTGAAAAAGACACTAGAATTCCCTTTGAAGTCACTCAAGTAGACTTGTGTATGTGGTTTTGGCATTGTCTGACACACTGTTATCTATAAAAATGGAAAATAATTATAGACAGAATTGAGGTTTTTAGTAATGTTAACAATATATTTTCCTCATTTCTTTTACTGATCAATATTAAAAAATGCATTCATTTGAAAGAGATTACATAAAGTGTTACACTGAAACCTAAAAGTTACTCCAAACCAGCTCCTAACTTCAAACATGACTGGCTTGCTAGCTAGTGCTGCTCTTAGTTTAGGTTAGTTGCATTTTTTCAACTAGCAGTGGAACAATCCAGCTCATCATCCTTCAGGGAGCAAGTTACAAAATTTTGACAAAATAAAACTTCAGGACTTTAGAAGGGAGTTGTTTGAGTGTACAGCTGAAAAACTCAGTGTAGCATTGCTGAAACACATAAAAGCAGAGCTTTTTGCCAAGATCGTCTGGGGACAACAATGTGAGATTTTGGGCTAAACACAGGTTGGAATGTAGACAAACAAAGCCAATGCCTCGAGAAGAGCTCAAAAGAGGGTGTGATGGTGCACTTGCCAGCACAACAAGCCTATTGTTAGCTCATGGATGTAATGTAAGTTAGCATGGCTGAAAAGGCCTCAAAAACTCCAGTCAAGCATGTAGATGTGTGAAGAGTGCATTACATGAGGTCACAGTGGAAGGATGGAGTTAAATTGGCAGTCGGGTGCACAAGAGTGGATAATTTAACTACTGGTAGATCAGATATTATACTTAGTTGTGAAGACTTCTGTGAATCTTCTCCTTTTGAAAAATAAGTTCAGTTAGGTAACGACACTGTTTAAGCTAGCATGGTTTCAACTGATTTTATTGCAATCCAGCACCACAAGTTTAAAAAGTTGTCACCAGACATGTATTCCCATTAGCCAGTTAGCCTGTAGACTACTTAGCATGTTGTGTGACAGATATATGTATGGTTTATGAAGGTATGTGTCCTATTAGGTGAAGGAAAGTAATATGTAGAAATATGAAACATAAGGGAAACTTGACTGCCATTGTGAGTGCATGTGTGAAGAAAGTGAAGTCTGTGTTAGTCTGTGTTAGTCTGTGTGCATGTCTGGTTAAAGAGTCGGTTCTGTTTTCAGCTTAACACCTGTCAACCCTCCTCTGAAGTAGCACATAAACAGCTCTTAAGAGGTGTGTGGTAATGATGACGGCATATGGCACCACGCTAATATACAACATTCTTCACCCGCACACATACGCCATTCCAGTAAAACCGGAGAATCACTCACTTTACACCGAAGCAGGTGTTGGGTGAACTAATCACCGCAGTAAACCGCCTTCAAGGATGGTGTAAAATGTTATTATTTGAACCTGGTTTGACTTAAAGGGTCCATATCCTACACTTCTCTTGCATTTTATTTTTTCCTTGAAGGACCACTTATAACGCTTGTTTGGTATTATGTATCAAAACCAGTCATAATTCATTTCTACATGACCTCTCTTTATCCCTTATGATAAAACAGGCTGTTCGTGTTACTGTGCCTTTAAGATTGATACACAGTTGTATGCAAAGGTTTGGCCACCCCCAGCCAAACGACATTGTTCGTTGATTTTCTAAGTGTAAAAGTGAACAATCGTCTACAGCAAACACACTTCTGCACATTTTAATGCATGATGGCTGTTTATTTACTGAAATTAACAGTAAAATGTGGCTTGTGCAAAAGTTATATCACATTTAATATTTTTTTGTTTTAGTTTCCAATTTTTTAAACACAGCAAAGAACGGAAATTGTGCAGTAAAATTTGCTGAAAATGCCAGTAGAAGATGTGTTAACTCATTTTCAAATCAACAAAACATGTCATTTCATCAGGGACACCCAAACTTTTCCATACGACTGTATATAAATGACCTAGGTTCTGTTTGGCTGCCCTAGGTTTAGGGATAACTTTGGCATAACTTTTAGCTATATTTGTTTTTTCATGACATCACTGAAGCACTGAATTCAAAACGGGCTGATTTTGTGGTTTATTTGTGGTTTATTGTGGTTTAAACAATACTTTAAAAATGTTTACATACTGTATCAACTTCTTTTACTCCAAAAAATTGATGAAAATTTTATTTTCCATCAAAAAAACACTTCAGGCTGAAACACCCTTTATAACTTCAGCATGAATGGGTGTGGCTAAACTTCTGTAGGCTAAATAAACGGAAATATTGTTTTTTTTTGAAACTTGATTTTCATATATGGTTCATACAGACTGCACAGTAAACATTACGTCTTATGTAGCATGTAAACTTTAACATTTTTACATACTAAATTAAAGTCTTTTGCTCCGAAAAAGAAAGGAAAATTCAGTGCTCCATGATATGGCCCATTTAAAGAGCCCTGCTTCACAGATATTCTTTAACTAGATCTATGCCTGTCTTGCCTGTTTGTCTCTCTATCGCTCTCTCTCTCTCTCTGTCTCTGCTGACAGTTAGTTTTATGAGATTTGCGAGTTATGTTTCTCAGAAGAGAGACAGAAGGCTTCAGATTTCCTCTATTTTCATTAGCTAGTGGCACATTGTTCTGGCCTACCAGCGCTTTGACTCTGCCCTGACTCTGGACGAGGAGCTGTCAATCAAATTTCAATCAAAACCTGTGAAAAGAGCACCTCCTGATAGGTGCACTCGATGGTGCGTCACGTGTAGTTAAACGAAACTTTCTCTCAGATTTATGGAAGCAGGGGACAACACTTTGACACGGTCTTATTTCATTCAGGAACGTGTTTTTATTTGTTCTGCGCTGGCCAAACAAAAGCTGACCCTGAGAGATAAAGGCAGCGATGGCCTTGAAGGATTCACGGACCCCACATGCTCCGAGCGCTCCGGGTTAATCCCTAACCAATGGCCTGGGAACACGAAGCGGAAAAATTCCCATGTCAACCTGACCGTTCTGGATGCGCTGGGAACTGCCTAGGTACAGTCTCCTGGACAAGGGTGCGTGTTTGTGTCACTAGGATGACTAAACAAAATATGTAAAACTCGACATGGTCTAGCTCCAGTTTAGCCAAGCTTCTTCACTCCTTCTTTGGCCACACTCATTGTTCCTGGCACTGGACTTCAGCCATACAGCTGTTTGGATTGGTCACTGTTGGGCAATCTTTTAGCGTCAAGGCCCCTAGGCTATGAAACGCTCTACCACACTCTCTTTAACCCTTTAAAATCCTAGGCTTTTTACATACTAAGGCTTATCATTCAATATCTTCAATGCAAACTGCTCCAGCTATTCGTAGGATATAGAAATATGTAATAAAAATTTGGGCCTAATGGCAGGCCCAGGCCTTTTAAGGGGTTAAATATGTTTTTCAATCTCTTCCTTCAAAGTCTAATCTGTTTAATGGTTTTTGTTTTGGGGAAATTATGTAGTTGTTCTTGTCACATCAGTAAACTGACCTCAGGTATTAAAAAGGTGTTATATAAGCTGTGTTTATTGTTCACTGTTGTTGGAACAAAACCTCGAAACTGGTAACTTTACAGGAGAAGGAAAAAACATACTTTACTTTTAATGTACGTCAATGGAACCAGACATTTTTCCAAGTCATTCTGGGCCGTTTCTTTTGGTCCGTTCATCATGAAATTTACAGACAATGTAAAGGAGAACAGGCATTTTCAAATTATGCCAAAAACTGAAAAACATATGCATTTATCTGAAAAAGGTTTTGAGGCCTTCAGACGGCCAAAATAGATCCATCGCTTTCTCAACAAAGACTGAAACCAAGCCGTGTTTGGTCACTAGCGTCCCTATCAGCTGCAAATCGATAGTCGCGGAGGATAAGCCATGATAAGCTCTTTGTGTCACAACAGCCAAACAGTCTCAGTCTCTCTCTGTCTTTCGTCCAAGCTTCTGATAAAGCTCCCAGGCTTCCCTGAAACCAAGGCTTACAAACTATGCAGCCTTGAGGAGTCCAGAGAGAGATCTGACCTGATAGGCAAACATTTAGACTGAGGTAGCCAGACTAGCATGGCCTTGTCGCTTGCCTTGTTTTTTTTCACTCTTAAAAGCCAGTGTGAGGACATCCAGACCACGTCATCAATCTATTTCTCAAGGTGTGTGTGCACGTAATGATTGCGCTGAACCTCCAAGGATGGGGTTGAAAGGGTAGATTAAAGAAGGTGAGATGTCTCTCGCTCATTCTTGATTGCCTCTTTCTCTCCAGTATGGTTTTCCATACTGTCTCTACTGACCTATATCTTATTGTGGGGGGTGTCCAGTTCTGGCCCTGGATGACCAGCACAGTTTGGTGATTTCCCTGCTCTAATACACCTTATTTGACTCAGCTGTTAGTTCCCAGGTATTTCACAAAGCAGGATTACTCTGTGTAGCCAGATAAATCCAGCCAAAAGTCAAGTCTGTTGAATAGAACAAGAGTTGAGGTACTTTACCACTGAACAATCCTCATTCTGGGCTTAAATGAGCCAGCTTTAGACAAAAAGCCTGCTTCAGTGAGCTGGGAAATTGCCAAACTGTGCTAAACTAGCAATGCTAATTGGTCTTAGAGTCGATAAGATGTGTTGGACTCATTTGTAATTGTATGCAGACCTTTCTTAACCATCGTTCTAGCCAAATTTAGTCTCTGGTCTCCACTGAGTCTAACTCAGTCTAGTTTTAATTTTTTTTTTTCTTTTAACTTGGACTCAAGTAGCTTAAATCCAAATCATTGCATTTGTTTGTGTTTCATTTGATTGCTCTGAAAGCATTTCTCCAAAAGGACTCGATCTTGACCTGGTCTTGCCTTCAGTTTAACTCAGTCTTGACTTGGTCTAGGCCCCTTTACACTCTGTCTTGGCACAATCTCAATGAGTCATAGTCTTGGACTTCCGTTGAACTCAAAAAAGTGGTCCAAGGTGTAAGTCTTTCTCCTTTTTAATATTTTAATTGTGTGTGTATATTCATATTTACTTAAGCCAATGTCCCAGCTTCCCCCCAAATCCTTCCCTCACAAAAAACCTGCACTGGAACTGGACACCCTGTCCTATTGTTTAGATGAAAAGCATTAGCATTTAACACTAATACTGTTGTAATTTCTAAAACCTGACATGTTCCTCCTCATGCCACTTGATGCCTCAGAAAGAATTAATGCTTAATGAACTACTTATATGGTAGACTGTCAGGATTCTCTCTTAATTAATGCTTAATCAATCAAGGTAAAATCAAGCAGCATTCCTGCCCAGTGCTGGATGCCTTGTCTTCACTAGTGTACAAATGTACACACTAATAGATTCAAGTGCATTCGTAACCTCTGCCACTAGCTCTGTTCAGAGCAGATTGCTGTATAATCTGCATTACAGATGAGTCCCGGGCTCAGGAGCAGGGAGGACCCTGGGCTCTGACAGAGCTCTTGTTTTATGGCATCCTCCACATGGGGCCCAGATTGTGTTTGATTTGGGGCATGCACAGAGCAAAGCCAGGTCAGGATTCAGGGTCCCTAGGGTCAAATGGCCACAACTGCTTATAATAGTACAGAGCGAGGTGTGTGCGCAAGTGTGTGCCTGTGTGGGTGGATGTGTGTCCAAGGGTGGGAGCTGAGACATCTGGAGTCTGAAAGGAACAAGGGAAGTGTGTGGAAAGAGAAACAAAAAAGGTCAAAAAGAAGTATGTCCTGTACAGCACAGGGAATGGGTTTTAATGGGAAGAAACCTAGATGGCCTTTCACTTTTTGCACCTCAGAGCCTTTCTGCAATTCTGCCTTGACTATCTTACATACAGAGTTTCTTTCACTCCCAGGACCTACATGCATCCTTCAAATTAATTAAAAAATGAGAACTCACGATTTTGTTAATGTGTTTGCCCGTCCGTTGCAAGGTTAGAGGGGATTGAGCAGATTAGCAGAGGGCCGAGTATACAACCCTGGGGCACTCCATAGGGGAGTGGTGCATCCAGCCAGCGCTGATGGCCACCATCTTGGCCCGATCTAGTCGGGTGGAAAAAGAGATGTGGGGGGACTTGAGACGAGGCCATTGGCACCCTCTCCTGCCAAGTGTGTGTAGATCTCCTTGGCACGGACATGCACTCTGGAGCCTGGGAGGTTCTGAGGGGGAAGGTCCTTTTTTGCGTGTGTTTGAATGTGACAAGCTGTTCCTTTGCATCTCAATATCAGGACAGAGGGAAGAGCAGGTGGAACAAGAGTGAGAGAGAAAGGAAAAGAGGAGGGAGGGAGAACGGGATTGAGGAAACGAGAGGGAGAAAGAATGAGGGAGGACAGAGAAAGGATGATTAATGGAAAAAGACAAAGTTACAGCTTGGAAGGTACAAAGTGGAGTTGAGGAAAGAGGAGAGAGACAGAGGGTCTGGGTGTTTATGTGTGTGTGGTGTACGTGTGGGTTTCCTTGCAGACCTGTGTCAGGACAGCAATCTCTTTAGCAGTGACTGAGGCCACTTTAGATCAACTCAGATTAAAGCAAAGGTTCACTGAGGACCAGATCTTCCAATGTCAGCCTGAGGCGAGGGTCTGGGATAGCTTCTGCACGGTCCATAAAGCACACCAGAGTGCACAACAAGTCAAACTCTGACTCTACAAGGTCATGTCTGGAGCCGGGCTAAAAGGCCAGGTTTCACCGGCAGGTAAGGGTGTTTGTGCAATTAAAAGAACAAGTTGCTATCGCTTTGGGGACACTGTAACCCGAATCCTTAATTCGACACAATTTTTTCACCTAAAGTGCACAAAAACACACAAAAGTGACAGTCAGCGGCTACAACGTTTAAATCAGATCCTTTTGTCTTTGCTAAATGGCTTATCTGGTTCGTCTTGTCGTGGGCAATATGAGAAGAAGCAGACTACCTCATCCAAACCCATCCACCCCACCTGCCCCCATCTCTCGGGCCGCAGGGGAGAGCACTCTGGCTCTAAGTGCTTCTGTCTGGCACACACAAGACGACCTGGAGAGCGTTAGCCAAGGCGATTTTGGACTGCGGGGAAATCAGCGGTCATACACGTATGACTCTGGCAACTAAGAATGCTGACGCAGGATCAGCTTTTGCATTTTAAGTCTTAATAAATATGATGATGCAGGCTGGGAAGAGGCTGCTCCTAGATCAGCACTCTAAAGGCAAGTTTATGCTATGATAATGCTGATACAGATTGCAAACAATAAACAAATTCTTAGGTTACGTCTTAAAACATGACAGTGAGTTTAGTACCTTTGTGACCAAAGAGTCTACAACAAAGTTGTGACAGAGTCTCAGACCAAAATGTTGAAAGTTGACCATTGTTACAAGGGTAGCATTGGATTAGGCACCACTCATGGCACTGGAGATGGCACAAATGTGCCACTGTTGTCTTCTTTTACCCAGACATGAAAGGCTCCAAACTCTCCTTTACCTTTTTTAATCATGCATAATCTTTTGATTTTTGTTGATGTGAAAAATAGACAACTCAAGTGGTCATTTCCTTACGTAGTAGGCCTGTCATTGTACAATTTAGCCTGAAAATAAATGACACCAGACAATCTGCCACATAGTTTGTCCAGAATTTCATTACTATCAACTGAAGCTGAACTGCAAATGTAGTTATGTTCTTCATCTTCACCTTCCGAAACCTGTGATGAAGTGTTGGCAGTCCCCAGCACCACCCAATCTCCTCCCTGTTCCTCAGTCCTGCATCAGTCCTGCTATAGCTATGAGGGGGGATCTGGCCTTCTAGCTACAGGCAGAAGCTGCCCAGAACTCCAGCCCAAGTTCTCAGAGTTCTTCCCACTCTGTCAATCAGTCTTCCCTCATACTACCACCACCATGTTGAAAGCATGGTCTGAACTCACAAATAAACATATAAGCCTGCTGTTATCTTTACTCTGAGATTCTAAGACCAACCTGGACTTCTCTATCACCAGGATGTTAGAAATGATCCAGAACTGGAGGTTGGGAATCTTTTCGTTTGCATTTTGGGAAACTTTGTCACTTTGTCAAGAAATTAGAGCTATTTGCTAAGACAAATAGTACGTTTAATCATTTAAAAACACGTTAGCCTGATTTGGATACATAGGATATTGGGGCAATTTCCTTTTTGGCAGGTGCTACTTGGTGATTTTATTTCCATCCAGATTGTCCATGCCATGTTTTTCATCTTCCTCCTCTGAGAAACTTACAGGCTGAATTACCTACTGATTTTCTTCAAACTCCTGATCATTTTAGTCCTGTATGGATATACATTTCCATACATTTTCAGTCAGGTGCCTGAAAAAAATGTTACTAGCTGTATTTATTCTCATAGTGCACCTATCTATATTAAACACTTCCCAAATTGTGAAATGTTGGATGCTTTGGAAGATCATTTGGCCATGTGTAGTTAGAAAATATAACCCACTAGAGACTTGCTTGTGCTATAGTAATTTTATTGCCTTCTGGAAGTTTTTTCGTAAGGATATGTAAAACTTTTACTGTAGATGTTCCTCCGACAAACTAATCCAAATCAGGGTGTTAAATGCCTGCTTTGAGTATCAGAATCTGTCAAAATGTTTCTTAAATATCTGGACACCCCAATCCCATAAGAGGTGTTGTTGTTTACTCTGTGACTGTCATAAAAGGAGGGAAAAAGTGAGAGAGAGACAGCGTGGGACAAGAGAGAGAGAAAGAGTAATTAATGAAGATGCTTTAATTGCTGATTTTGTTCACTGTGCCGTGAGGACGAGAGAGAGAGAGAGAGGAAAAAATATCATTAAAACTTCCTAATGGGCTCAAGAGAGGAGCGGAAAGCATTTTGAAGAGGATGAAAGGAGCGAGGCAACAGAAGCAAAAAAGACGGCGGGAGACAGCGGGCGAGCGCGTCAAAAGAGGGGGAAAGAGAGAAGGAAGGAAACAATAACTACAAAAGACTTCTCAGAGGACGGAGAGAAGCGCAGGAGAGAGAAATCAGTGACAGAGCTGATTAGCATCAAACAGGGGAGAGAGAGAGAGAGAGAGAGAGAGAGAGAGAGAGAGAGAGAGAGAGAGAGGGAAAGTAAGAGGGGGATAATAAGAAAACAGAAAGAGGGGAAAGAAAGAAAGGGAAAGGGAGAGGTGAGAAAGATACAGAGACAAGGTAGAGAGAGACAGAGAAAGGAAAGAGAGAGATAGAAGGGAAGAGAGAAAATGACAAAAATATACAGAATTACTGAAAGAAAGGGTTAGAGAGGGAGAGAGAACTGAGAGAGAAAGGGACAAAAACAAAGCAGAGAGAGTGAAAGAGAGAGTTAGAGAGAGAGAGAGAGAGAGAGAGGGCGAGAGAGTGAATAAGAAACAGAGAGGGAAGTGGGAGACAGAAAAAAGGGGGAAGAAATGGGGAGAAAAAAGTGAAAAAGAGAAAAAGAGAGAGAGTAAGTGGAAGGTGGAAGAGGGGGAATAAAGAGAGAGAGAGAAAGAGAAGAAAAAGAGCCAAAAAGAAGGGAGGAAGAGGCAAAGAAAGAGAGGAAAAGATAGAGAGAGAGAGAGAGAGAGAGAGAGAGAGAGAGAGAGAGAAAGAGAGAGAAGAAAGTAATAAACAGAGTAAGAAAAGGGGAATAGAGACAGAGAGAAAGAAAACAGAGAGAGAAGGAGAAGGAAAGAGAGAGGGGATAATGAGAAAAGAGAGAGAGAGAGAAAAGATAGAAAGGTGAAAAAGATACAGACAAGGAAGGGAGAGACAGAGAAAGCAAGGAGAGAGAGGGAGAGAGAGGTAGAAAAAAATAGCAAAAAAGACAAAAATAGTGAAAGAGAAGGTTTTAGAGAGAGAGAAAATAAGAGAGAGAGAGTGAGAAAGAGAGAGAGGAAGGGACAAAACAGAGGCGGAAAGAGTGAAAGAGAGAGTTAGGAAGGGAGAGAGAGAGAGAGAGAGAGAGAGAGAGAGAGAGAGAGAGAATATGATAAAGGTAAAGCTGAAGAGACCTGCAAGGTGGAGCTGACTGTATGGGCAGTGAACCGGTGTGTGTGTGTGTGTGTGTGGTGCTGAATCAGCGGTGTGTCTCCTGTTTCTGATGGTGATGGAGGCAGGTGGGGGGTGGGGTGTCTTGGGGGCATGTAAGTTCACCACCAGCACAAAATCTGCCTGTACATCATATCACACGCGCACTGTACGGTCAGGTGGGTTGGTTTGTAAAGATTTGCATTGCTTGGCAAAATTTCCTTGTGCAAAGTTTTAATCAGCTATTAGATCCATCAGACACCTGCTGAGAAAATCCTTAACATGCAAAACGTCCCCCCCACCATGCCTCCGACAAACGCCCATACACACACACACACACACTCGCACACACAGGCAGGCCAGGCAAAACTTCACAAACAACAGTAGACTTATTCACTGATCTCCTCTCCGTATGCAAATTTCTCATTTATATATGTAAATAATCTTGAGCATGAAGCCTTAAGTTCCTGGAGCCAGAGAACAGAGTGTAAAAGAAACAACCTCTCCTTTCTTTCAGATCACTGGAGAGTATACTGCAGGGCATTGTGGCTGCCGTCATATTAAAATAGAAAACAGTTAAAAGGAAGAAGATGAAAGGAGTGATAAAGAGAGAGAGAACGAGAGGTTACATGTAAGGAGGACAGAAAAAAAACTCATTAGATTCTCACTGGGGTTAGTGCTCAGGGGCCTCTCACTGCCAGGGGCTCTGAGGGGCCTTAAGCTGGTGGGATTTGAAAGAAAATTATGATTTTTTTGACCAAAATGATGTCATTTGCTCTCGGGCCCTCCCCCTGACTGTGATTGGTCCTGATCAGTGCGTCATCTGTCCCCAAGACCTCCCCCTGACTGTGATTGGTCCTAATCAGTGCGTCATCTGTCCCCAAGACCTACCCCTGACTGTCATTGGTCCTCATCAGTCATTTGCTCCTGTGATTGGTCCTAATTAGTGCCTTGTTTGCTCCCGAGACCTCCCCCTGACTGTGATTGGTTCTAATCAGTATGTCATTTGCTCCCAAGACCTCCCCCTGACTGTGATTGGTTCTAATCAGTTGGTCATCTCATCCTCAGACCTCCCCCTAACTGTGATTTGTCCTATACAGTGCCTCATTTGCCCTCCGAGACCGCCCCCTGACTGTGATTGGTCCAAAGGGAACATATTTGTAACTCTCTCTTTTTCTCTTTTTATCTCTCTTTTTCTCTTAAATTCTCTCTCCCTCTCTTCCTCCTTTTCTTTCCTGCTCTCTCATTTCTCTCTCTTTCTTACTTTTTTTCTCCTTCTCTCTTCCTCTCTTTCTCTTTCATCTGTCTTTCTCTATATCTCACATCTCTCTGTCTTACCCACTCACTCACTCTTGCTCTCTCACTCTTCCTCTTTTTCTCGTTTCTGCTCTGTAATCTCTCTCTAATCTATACTTTCTTACTTTCTCTCTTCCTCTCTCTTCCTCTCTTTGTCTTACCTCTGTCTCTATACCTCTCACATATCTCTCTTTATCTCTCTCTCTCTCTATCTCTCTCTCTCTCTCTCCCCATCTCTCACTCACTCTCTCAACTCTCTCTCTCTCTCTCTCTCTCTATCTCTTTCTCCCTCTCTCTCACACACACTCTCATATCTCTCTCTCTCTCTCTCTCTCTCTCTCTCTCTCTGTAAAGCAGCAGGGCTCATAACCTTGCTCTGCTCCTGTGTGAGGTGTTTTCTGAAGAAGTGCTTTGCCAGCAGACCTGGGCCTTCCAGGGGACCGCACTACCCTTCCGGACACGCAGGACACACACACACACACACACACACAAACACACACACACACACACACACACACTCTTTAATCACACACACTCGCTCTAATAACTGTAGCACAAATCGCTCTTGCTCCAGTCCACCTCTTTAGCCATATCTATCAGCCTTACAGTGTTCAAACTGATAGTGTCCACAGTTACTGCCTGTCAAAAGTTTGGGGACATCTTTCCTTGGTTTTTAATTTTCTGAGCTGTTCAGGTGTTCAATTGCACCCTCATTGCTTGTATAATCTCCATAGAAAAGCACTGACCAATAGAATGGAGCACTCTGGAGTAGCCACACATTAGCCTGAGATCACCATGTCCAAGGCCAACTGTAAAGCACCCCCGGCATTGAAGTGATGGAGTTCCCTGGAGTGATGGAGCCCCATCTATTATCTTTGGGATGATCCAGAACTGATCATCCAACACCAGCTCCGGACCTCACTAAAACTATCTGAATGCAATCAAATCCTCACAGTAATGTCTCCACATCTAGTGTAAAGCCTTTCCAGAAGAGTAGAGGCTGTTACTGCAGCAAAGGGGAAGAAGAAACATTGGGTGTTTATCAAAGTGTCTTCCTTGGTGTTTTGCCTAAATAACGATTTCACAATTTTCTTTGCTAAACTGTTGTTCAAACAACTTACCGAAACTGACCTCACAACAACTGGCCTTTGGCTATATTCCCAAAGTTCGGCTTCTATCAGTTATCCTTTCAGTTGCTTGATCTAAACACATTTCTATGTTTCTGGGTTTAATTATTGCAACCCAGCAAAGAGAACACACTCATCTATGATAAAAACGTTTTTAAAAAGCTAAGCGTCCCCAAACGTTTGATGGCAACTCTGTATTTATCATCACACTTGTGTACCTCAAAGTCGTTGGCCTTGTTGTAGTGCATGTTGAGCGCCCTGAACAGCTCCGAGTCTCGGCTGACCGCGATCTCCTCCGCTCCGGTCACTCCGTCGTTGATGGCCTGTCGTGCAAACTTCTCCATCTGGATGTAGTAGAACTCCCGAAAGTTACTGAACCACTTTATCAACTGAGACGTGATACACCTGTTAAACTGTGGAGGACAAAGAGAGAGAGAGACAGAGAGAGAGAGAGAGAGAGAGAGAGAGAGAGATTAGACATTTGTACATGTAAGAAAAAGTAATACGTCATAGTAATAACAGGTCATTATTAATGTGCATTAAAAAGTGCTAGAATTTGAATTAATAACCATTTTCTTCATAAAATACAAACATTACAATTGGATTTCACAATTCTTATTATATTGAAGTGTAATAAATAATACAACCTGTCTTTATAAACACATTTACAACTTTATGATACAGGTCCAATTATTTCATGTCTATTTATTTATTAGTTAATTATTAATATTTAAAGGTATGTATTCACCATGTAATAATAGTGTACTCATCATTGAGGAAACATTTATGCGTCACAATGTGGTAAGATAATAAATAACTACGTAATCTTTTAAGGCAACATGTAGATTAATTAGTTATTTATTATGACTATGAATTGTTTTTACGTGTTAAATATCTCAGGTATCAAATAGCTAATTCACTATAAATAAACTACAATTAAATATTAGGTTACTACACTCTTAAATGTCATTAAGTACATTGTTAATGATTAAAATACTATTTATCAATACATACGTATCTATTATATAACTATTGCCTGTCATTAACAAACTACTACACAATGTTTAAGTTGTAGTTTGTTTTGGCCTGTTATAATGAAGTGTTACAGAGTTACTACTGTTTTTTTGCTAGCTTATTTTAATGTAATAACGTAATTACACAATTAATTACATTGTAGTTACATAATGCGTTACAATTACATCAGCAAGTTTGAGTCTGCACTTCCGATTTCCATTTGTTTTGACACTAAAGGTGACAAATACGTGGCAAAAATGTTTTTACCACCAGAAAAGACTGTATAAAAAATAACTTTTTTCAAATTCAAATCATAATACAACATCTCACACCTTTGAACTCATCCATATAAAAATTACAGCATGTTTTTGGTATCAGCAGCAGTAGTTGACATGTCTAAGGGTTAATGAAGCGTTGAAGGATTGGAAAAAGAGCAGCGGGCCCTCAGACAAGCCTTGTTAGCGAGTGTTCCTCAGGGGAAATGGTTAATCATTGACCAAATCTTCATAATCACAGATCCTGTGTCAACAGCGAAGATCACATTAACATCATTTACATGAATAAAAGAAAGGCCTCTCTCCAATCAGAGGCAATCTGGACGGTGCGTGTGAACGTGTGTGCATGTGTGTGCGCGTGTGTGTGTGTGTGTGAGTGTGTGTGTGGTGGGTAGCCCTCAGCTGCGAGGCCTGGGATGGATAATTGAGTAGAAAACTGATAAAGTCAACATAAAAAGAGCCATCTGACCCACAGGGGAGTTCAAACATCAGCTTAAAGCTCATTGACCAATCAGCAGCCAGCTTTCAACTACTGTTACCCCACAGGCACGGGACGGGGTGGAGAGGGGGTCTGAGCCAAATTCAATACAACCTTAAACCGGTTAAGAGAGCAGCGGTTTACAGTTCACCAGGGCAATGAACCCACAGAGAGGGGGCGAGAGACAGACAGAGAGAGAGAGAGGGGGGGGGGGGGGGGGGGGACTTGGTATATGACCAACAACCTTGTAGATAACTTAATCTCTATGGTTCTAAGAAAGACAGCGAAAGTAAACGAACAGAGAGAGAGAGAGGAGACAGAGGGAGAGTGAAATAGAGTGATAGATAGTGAGAGAAAGAGAGAAAGAGAAAGAAGAGAATTAAGAAAGAGAATTAAAAAGAGAGGAAAAGACAAAAAGAGGGGGGTGAAGAAATATAGAGAGGAATGGAGAAAGAGAGAAATAAGAAAGGGAAATACAGAGAGGGGAAAGAGAGGAATAGAGAATAATAAGAAGGGTAATACAGAGAGAGAGAGAGAGAGAGAGAGAGAGAGAGAGAGAGAATAGAAGAGAAAGAGGGAAATACAGGGACAGGAAGGGGGGATATAAGAATAACAGAGAAAGAGGGAAATACAGAGATGGAGAGAGATATAAATAGAGAGACACAAACAGAGAGAGAGAGAAACAGAGAGAGAGAGAGAGATAGAGACCTTTCCACGGAGTAAAAACAACAGCAGCAGCTGATAAGTCCCAAACGGGCCCCTTGTACCCTTTTAAATGCTCCACCCCCAAACCTCCCCCCCCACCCCCTCCACTACCCCTCCCTTCCCCCCATTTTCTCCTTCATCTCCCATCTTTCAGAAAAGACGACAAAACGATGGGCAGCAGCCCTCTGGGGAGGGGAAACAGCTTTTACATGGAGATTAGAGAGAGTACTATTGTTCAGAGAGAGAGAGAGAGAGAGAGAGAGAGAGAGAGAGAGAGAGAGAGACAGAGAGAGAGAGATGAAGCATAAGAGAGATGGTAAAAAAGAACAGAAAAAGAGTGATGTGGGGGAAACAGAATAAGATAAGAGATAAGATGGATGAAAAGATGGGGTGATAAAGAAAACATGACAGAGGAGGAGAGAGAAAAAGAGAAAGAGAGAGAAATGTTGAAGAAAAGAGACAGAAAGAGAGATAAAGGGAAAGAAGAAGAGTAAGAAAGAAGAGTAGAAGCTAGAAAGAGGTATGAAAAGAAAGAGGCAGAGAAAAAGAGAGAGACAAAGGGAGACAGATAGAGAGAGATAGAAGAGTTATTTGAGAGTTGAGAGTTTACAGGAGAAGGAAAAAAAGTACTCTACTTCTAATGTAAGTCAATGGAACCAGATATTTGTCCGGGTCATTTTGGGCCATTTCTTTTGGTCCATTCATCATGAAATTTACAGACAATGTAAAGGAGAACAGGCATTTTCAGATTATGTCAAAAACTGAAAAACGACAAAAATGGAGATACGAGGTTTTGTTCCGACAGCAGCGATATATAGCATTATTTGTTGTTAGCGTCGAATACCTAATTTCGCTAACCAATATTTATTTTGGTAAATCAAGTAAATCAACAAATCCCTGCGATGTCTGAGAGCTTCTAGAAGAATCTAGAACCAAACCTTTAAACTATCCAATAAAATATCTTCTCCTTTTTTTTTGAGTGTATTTGAGTTCATTTGTATTGTTTCTAAAGTTATGAGCTAATTTTACAAGAACAGCCCAGAAAACCTGCATAAACATTCACTGCTCTGTCCAACATGACAGTCCATCACACAAACACTACCATCAGAGACATGACCGTCAGGAGGTCCGTCCAGTCTGTCCTGCAGTGTGTGTGTGTTTGTAGGTCTTTATGATGAGCACTAAATCACTGACGATGACCTCATCACTCACAACAAAGACCTTTCCTGTCACACCACCAGAGAGAAAGAGAGAGAGAGAAAGAGAGAAAGAGAGAGAGAGAGAAAGAGACAGAGAAAGAGAGAAAGAGAGAGAGAGAGAGAGAGCGAGAGAGAGAGAGAGAGAGAGAGAGAGAGAGAGGACAAGTGTGAGTGTATGTGTGCATATTCTCATGAGCTGGTATTATTATTGGATGGTCCAGCACTCTGAAGTCATCTGTATACTTTACTCTCACTCTTATGCCCATTCTATCATGTGCCAATGTAACACCAAGAATCTGACACACACACACACACACACACACACACAGCCCAGTGTTTGTTCTTTACACTCATCCTCACTTCCTGATGGAGGACTAAAGAGAAAAAACAGTGCTAATCCCCTCGCCAGGAGATGGAAACTCTCTCAGCTCTGAAAAAAAACAGGATCTAGAAGAGGAAGGCCTTCTACATACCTTCTATGTTCACATTGCAATATTAAAATATATCATAACTCTGTAAAAACCTCCACATTTCTTTCAGAAAATGTCTACATTTCTGAATTTCTTTCAGAAAATGTGTAAAAACTTCTACATTTTTTTCAGAAAATGTGTACATTTCTAAACTCCATAAAATGTGTAAAACAAAAAATTAATTTCTTACAGAAACTGTGTGTAAATTTCTTTTTTTTGTTTCAGAAAATTGGTAAAATGTCTACATTTCTTCCAGATGTACATACATTTCTAAATTTCTTTCCAAAAATGCAGCCTATCAGTGCTAGAAAAGCAAACACACACGTATCTCATTAACACATATTGTAAAATCAAGCCGTCAACCAGATGAGCTCATGTATTTGTTGTAGTCACTGATGCATCACTAATTCCAGCTTGTAAAAAAAAAGATCTACACTAGCCTTCTGCGTGCACACACACACACGGGTCGAAAGTCAAGAGGTCCCTAAGCACTTCAATTAGCGCTTTAAAGGCGTCCGTTCTGGACGAGGTCACTCTTGTTACTGACCTCAGACCAGCTCGCTCGTCCACAGTGACTGTCTGAGAGGAAACTGGAGGGAGACAAAGGGAAAAGTCCACCAACAATTCGTTCCCACCGTTATTATCCTCCAGATAATCAGACCTTATTAAGATTATGGCTAGTCTTTAATATGCAAAGCATGCTGCATTGATATTCATGAGATATGTAAATATGACGAATGAGTAATGAGCAGCCACACTATGAGCTGTGGTGGATCCGCGAGAGAAAGGAAGGGGGGGGTGATAAAATCCGTGCCATGCATTGTTCCACAACGCAGTCAAAAACAAAGCCACACTGAGATAATGCCGCCAACAATCTGACCTTGTTTCATCGTTATGTTAATCTAATTCAATTAAGCAAAACCTTTATGCTTGTGAGGATTATGTAAAAACAAATTTGTCATGTTTCGATGTACGCTGAGGACCATTAACCCATCTTATGTCATAATTTGACGATTCAATTTAAAAACGTTATTTGTTTACGATGCACAGAAATACGACTACAGCACCAAAGTTGGGGACCATCTTGAAACGACCCTTTTATTGCCACAGTGGTAAAATTAACTGCCATTTGTACTACTTATGAAGATGTTTTCCTTATTTTTCCACATTTCAGATTAATATTGAACATCATAACTATAAAATAACACATGTGGTGGTCAAAAAGTTAAATCTTTCAAAGTAGCCCCTCTTTGCTGTGGTGCAGCTTTACACACTCTTGTTCATTCTCCCAAACAGTTCATGAGGAGCCACCTGAGATGCTGTTCCAACATTTGAAGAACATACGCATATGCCAAGACTCTGTTTGCTGCTGAAAAATAGCTGTTAGGTGAATTTTTGACTTGGTTTATGACATCTTAAGGCTTATTACATAGTAATAACATGGAAAACAAGGTTATTCTTAAGTTATAGAAGTAGGTTTCTACATATTTAAGAGGCTAATCAAAACAGCTGATGGAAATAATTTCATATGCTGGCATCAACATCGCTATATTTGTCGAAAATATAGTGGTGTGCAAAAGTTTTGGCACCCTGCTCTAATAACATGTTATTGATTATCAAAAAGAAATTAAGAACACATCCTCTATGGAGAGCACACACTTTGATGCACAATTACTGTTTAATTCCTGAATTTAACATAGTTGAAAAAAGGTTATGGCGCATTTGCACTTAAATTAGCAGAAAATGTATTATATTTAGGTGCACTTTTTCATACGAGTGTATCAAATTCAGAGAAAAATCCACAATGGCTGTGAAAACGTAAGTTTCTAAGTCTGTTTAACCAAAGGATTGTTTACTTGCGTGCATGCTTGTACCTCTATGAGTACGAGTTTTGACAAACATCCAGCTGAGGCCAACCGAATACCTATGTGGTTTGTGAGAAAGAGGGAAGTGGTTTGTTTACCCGAATGGCCAGCAGCGTCAAGGAGAGAGGAGAGTGATTGATAAGGGCTTCGTGAGGGAAACAAATGCTCGCTTCAGAATGTGACCCAACGCAAATGCGCTCGACGTGTTGGCACAGAAGCACGGCAGGTGATATATACTGCCCATCAAAAGTTTGGGGACATGCAGCCTTTCCAAAATGCTTTTAAAACAAATTACTACATTTTCTTCGTCAGTTTGCAATAACTTAACATGTTAAATTCGAAGCAGGTTTGTTTAGTGATAGTAACAGGGCCACATGTCTCAAAAGAATGGTTCTTTAAGGGTTCTTTAGTGAAGGCATGGTTCTATTTAGAACCATGAGTTCTATACAGAACGATTCATGCTTAAACGGTTCTATCTTCAGATGGATGGAGAGTGTGTTGTGCATGGTTCTTTATAGACGCTTTTTGAAAATGGTTTTACATAGAACCAAAAAGGGCTCTGTTATTGTTTTGATATTAAGCTTGTAACAATCAAAGAAGCCTTTTTGGAGCCATATAGAACCATATATAACACATTCTCCATCAGTTTCACAATTTAAGCATGAAATAGTTCTATCCAGAACTCATGGTTCTAAATAGAACCACTGCCTTTACTAAAGTACTCTTAAAGAACCATATTTTTTAAGTGTGTATCTTTGGAAATAAAGCCAAAGGTCACCCATTTGATCCCTTTTTGTGATGTCAGCACTCAAACTTTTCAGATATTTAACCACTTTTAGGTTAAAATTAGTTTCAGGATGTTCTTTGAACAATAGTTTGGAAGAGAAATGATTATCTAGACAAAACCTGTTCTTCACACCAAGGAAGATACTTTGATGAACATAAAGCTGAGTGTTGATGCTAAAATGTACCCAAAGGATTACATAACTATTCTGTGCTATCTAAACCTTTGTTTTCTTGCTTAATTGAAAAGTAACCATGGAAATTGAGCAGTATACTGCTTGGAAGGTGTCCCCAAACTTTTGACAAGAAGTAAATGGCTGTACTTTGGAGAAAAAGCATACCTGCCTGTGGTAAATGTCTAGGTGTGAGTTATGTCACATGATTGTGGATTGTTTGTCACCGTGGCTACAGTGACCCAAGGGCAGCTGGTAAAAAAAGGGGAAGTTTGTCTGTTCATTTGAATAAGATGGCCTGAATCTGTCACAGGTTTCATCCTAGCCCTCACGCTCATACACTCTCTGTGTGGTCTGAGAAGATCTCATCAACCACTAGTTCTCACACACAATTAAGCCTTTGTTTGTCATGTACGTGTTTCGTTTATGCTTTTCAACTTTCTTGTTTTCAGTAAAATATCATCACCTTTTATAAAGAACTCTTGAAGAACCACTTTTTCAAAGGTGTAGATGAGAACTTTAAGCAAGTTCTCAACTCATCTGCAGAAGCATCTCAGGTGGCTCCTCATGAAGCTGCCTGAGAGAACAGCAAGAGTGTGGAAAGCTCCATCAAGGCAGACTTAAAGAATGAAAAATAGAAGATATTTTAGTTTTGTTTTGGTCCCTGGAATGTTATAGTTTTGATGTCTTTGACTGTCATTCTGAAATGTGGAAAACCATAAAAATAGAGGTGGCCAAACTTTTGACCAGTACTCTCAGTACTTATGTACCTGTCTACCTACCAACCAATCAGCTTGTTTATCTGCCAATATGCCTCCATCTGACTTACTGTCTACCAATCCATCCACCTACCAGCCTATCAGGCTGGTGCAGATATGTCATTCACCCAAATTAATCTCCACTGGCCTTAACCAACACCAACAGCTGTGGCACTTAACATTTCCCTAACACCACCAGTGGCTGGCCAGCATTCTTAAGTGATTTCACCTGGACAAGTGAACTCACCTGGACAAGTACCACCCTCCCACCAAAAAGTGACACAATAACTCAAACTTTACTTTACTCTACAAACTTCCAAAAGTGGTCCACTCACCTTGACATCAGAGAAGAACATCTTCAGCATGTTGGAGCTGGGGTACCTGGTGTAGAAGAACATGAGCTTGGCCTTCTTCAGGTGGTTGGGGGAAAGCCCTTCCTGAATGTGCAAATGAGCGGGTTAAGGAAAAGCAGCTGAGCCCCGAGCGGAGAGCAGGGGCAGGATTTGCTTGCCATTATCATCATCATTACTCAAGGTGCCGCGGCGTCACGGCCAATAAAACGCCACGGCCAAGCCGGTTTTACATGAGAAAGCCATTTCGCAGGCAAAGCGAGCAACGTCTTTCCCTAAGCCCTTCGCCTCGGCCAACCTCCTC
Source organism: Colossoma macropomum (assembly GCF_904425465.1). Lineage (NCBI taxonomy): Eukaryota > Metazoa > Chordata > Actinopteri > Characiformes > Serrasalmidae > Colossoma > Colossoma macropomum. The sequence goes on from NW_023494795.1 coordinate 7,502,679, forward strand.
CTTCAGATGTAAAAGAGCGAGGGGAGATTTGCATGGCACCTACAAATACAGCGGTAAGCACTTGGAGGAACCCTCTGGGTCTCTCACAAGGCATGACGAGCTCAGGTCAAAACCTCAAGAGCTACATTTTTGTGTTCCAAATGTAAAGGAGCTGCTGTGTTTCTTTGCTCTATCTTATTGCATTAAGAAAAGTTGATAAACAACGGATATTCTTTAACCCCCTTAAACTCTAAAGGCTGAAATTTGAAACCACTGTTTATATTGAAGGTGTACACACCATCATATGACTTGAGTGCCTTGAGCACTGGCTGATAGCAACATCTATCCAATATTTATTCGGTAAAATTTTTAAAAGCTATCATGCTGAAACTTCTTGACCAGTTGACTAACCCACAGAACAAATTGATTATGAATACAATACAGAAAAGCTTACCAAGCTGTTTGATAGGTTCAACAAGTAACAAGATCTTGCTTACATTTGTGGTATTTTAAACATTTGAACCGAAATCTGGACAGTTTGGAGTCTTTTCTATGGTGCATAAATCTTTAGACATTATATATTAACAAGCAGTCTCTGATAAAACCCCATGGTGGGCAGACTGCAGATTGTTCACAGTGGTGGAAAGTTTTTTCAAGCTTGGGTATAACTTACACTTCCCTGTATTTTAATCTTATGTACAATTAATTCAAATTAATGAACATATCACTGCTGTCAGAACAAAATCTCACATCTCCAAAATGGTAACTTTACAGGAGAAGGAAAAAATATACTTTACTTTCAATGTAAGCCAATGGAACCAGATTTTTTTCCCAGTGCGTTTGGGTCATTTCTTTTCATGCATTCGTCAAGAAATTTCCACACAATGTAAAGGGCAACAGGCTTCTTCAATTTATGCCAAAAACTGAGAAATGACAAAAATGGAGATACAAGGTTTTGTTCTGACAGCAGCGACATACTTTTGGACTCGTCCTCCTGAGTCAGGGTACAACCTGTCTTACGCTGATCATATACATGATCCAAGTTGCGCAGTCAATTGACACACATACACAAGCACAGAATTTATGTTTAATTGTGTTGTGCATAAGTTACATTATTTGCTTAGAGAAATAAAAGCATTGGCGCAGATTAAAGGGTTAAAGAAGAGGGCAGGGTGGACGTGGCCCTCTCAAAGTTTGAAGGGGATGGAATTGTCTTGATCTTGATCTGAACACATCCAGACTTTCCAGACTTTGCTTTTTAACAGTACATATAGATCCTTGCTACAGAAAATTACTGTTTAATGACATAATGTTACATTTTTCTTTAACACTAATAATGACTATAAAACACTTACATGATGGGTTGAAGTGAAGTGAAACCCACCCTGCTGCATATAAGTGATGCAACTAAACAAATTCTCGTTAAGTCAGTAACTGCTATGTGATTACAAGAACTTAAAAGTATTGTGCTACGTTGTTTTGTTACGGGAAAAAAGTAAGTTAGTCACTAAGTAACGTTGCACCAAATTACCCACAACACTACAATTAACAAATCAGTGCTATCTCTAATGTTAATTGCTAAATACTACTTCTTAAGATGAATAACTGAATAATATGCAGAAAGTTTATGAGGTTAACTATGAGTAGTAAAGTTCACAGTATTAAAGTAAATATCTTTTATGCACCTACACAATACACACCCACATACTTCATAATAAACTGCTGTTATGGCCTCATGACAGCAAATTTGCCACCCTATATCATCTCTGTAGGTTTCAATTTGACTGTTACATTTAGAGGTTGGGAAGGACAGACTGACATGCCTAGGAACCGGTCAGCATTTATCTAAAGACATCTCTTTGATCCCACAATATGACTGTAAAATGACACATTTGTCATGTAAATATGGTTAATCCGAAAACATAAACACGTCTTGTAAGTGTGCACACATTCAAAGACTCAAAGGAGCCCCTAAGTAGAGTACTCCACATGAATGAGAGAAAGAGAGAGAGAGAGAAAAAAAGGGAAAGGGAACGGAGAGAGAAAAGAGGAGGGGGTGGTTAGTTGGAAAAGCGCATCTATCGCTCTCTCTCTCTCTCTCTTTCCCTCTCTCTCGCTCCCTCTCTCGTTCTCTCGTGCCATCTGGTCTTGCTTTATGAGCACAAAGGCCAGAGAGAATGAAAGAGGGACAAGCTGCTCTTTTCTTTCGCAGCATTACTTCATTCAGCGCCACGGATGAATGGATCATGTGCGACCGCAGAAAGAAAACATGAAAGCTAGAAAGCTGAAGACAAGTTTAACAATGCAAACACAAATAAAAGTTAAATGTTTGCAGTGTAACATCCATGAAGAAATGAACGTCCTGTAGTTATGTAGCAATAAAGTTGCTTTTATGGGGGCCTCAGCTTTGCTAGTTTGTAATGATGTGTAATGATATTTTCAGTGTCTCCATAAAATTTGTGATGAGCTGTTTTTAAACACACCGTTTCCATCAATTGCTTGGCAAGTTAAACTCTCAGGCTTCCAACGTGGTGTTAGAAAAAGTTATGCGGAACAATTTTCAGGCAGTTTGTTTAAGACATCTTCGTGCAAGTTCACGGCAAAGCGAACGCGTCGGGTCCGCTGTGTTGATTATCGGCGTTTCTCTTTGCGAGGGAGGAAAAACTGCTTGGCCAGTTGTCCGGCTGTTTCAGTCCAATCTGCACTTTTTCCACCATGCGTTCTGCTTTCATCAATAATCTATTTAAGCTAAGAACGCATTGTAAGTGCGAACGGGGGACTGAGTGTGACATTCCTGCAGAGGACGTTCTCCTGCCCTAACCTCCGCCACACAACAAAATGGCTGATTATGCGATTCTGCCAGACAAAGAGTCCTCCGCACCCTCCTCCCCAGCCCTGCCTCCTCTGACACCGGCTCTGGGCCTTTTGTGTGTCTGTCAAACAGAGACTAGCTGCCAGTAACCCGGTGGCCACACTGAGGCAACTTTCACCTGCCACTGCTCAAACCCGATTGAGATTGCTCAATACGAGCCATAAACGAAATGTCATCCTTAGACAGAAACAAGCTGTAGGAAACTCCCAAATCTCTATTTACACCATATCCTGAGCCATAATCCCATCCCTCTTACTGCCAAACTACCTCCATTCTTAAATCCGTGGTAACCCCATTCCCAACATAGTGTTCCCACTTGTGCCTAACCTCATTCCCAACACTTCCATAACCCCATTCCCAGGCACCAGAGAACCATCCGCTATGCTTCTCATACTTTTACCTAATCTTTATCCTGCTGATGCCCTAAACCGTGGCTGCCTAAACCTTTTGGCTTGGGGGTCCAAAGTGCAGTATTGGCCAAAAAGACAAAACAATATATTTATACATTGCAAAGGGCGGTAGCTTTTAAAGTTTTGAAGAATATATTTTGTAAGATTATATTAGATTTTGTTACTAAAATGCATCAAAATTAAATTTTACAAGGAAAGAATAAGTATTTAAAAATAAGAATTGAATACATTTTAAATCATAATATCTGTTCTCATTGGGTGAGGGGGTAAGGTTAGTCTAACCTTTGGCCGAACTAAATCAAACATCCTCTCAAGCCAACACTGGCCTGTGGGCCACATTTTGGGCTGCCCGGTTGTCAGCATATTGTTACTATTGAAATGAAACCTTGGGTCTTCATTTTTGTCCATTTCTTCAAAATTTCATGATAAATAGACCAATAGAGATGGTCCAAAATGACTTAGAATAAGAGAATCTTTCATGGAAAGTTTATCATTTCTGAGCTACAAGATTTTGATCCAGTAGCAACCCCTAATAATACTTAGTTGTCAAGTATATCATCTTGCATATATTTTCCTCATCTGAATTTGAACCCTATAGTCAACCTAACAACCTAAAATCTGAGCCTTGCTTTTTCGGCCCAGAATAATTATGTATTACTTGCAATTACCAATGTTAAAGCTACACTATGCATGTTTTTGGGACGTTGGAGACCTCTCTGGTTAAAATGTGTAATTGCACACAAGATGTGGAAGAACATTTTGGAATGTGGGTTGTGCTTCCCTTAGTGGATCAATCTGATGATTGGGCGCACATTGAAAGAGTATTTAAAGAGAAGTGAATTGTCTACTTTTGTCATGATATCTTCAGCAACATAATGCTGATTTTACATTTGAGACCTAAACATCGAGCCGGACCTTCTTTTTGAGCCTGTGCATGTGACATTGATATGTAAAGATGTATGATGTGGTCCAAAAAACTTCCATTCAATCGGACGCCTACCTAACATGCAGCATATTTTAATTTTTTTCTCCTGACTCAGTGATGCTACTTCTTTCCATTTTTAATGCTACTTCTTTCAAATCTTAGCTTTAATATCTGTTTTAGTATCTGAAAATGCTTCCATGTACATATTGGGAAGGTTAGTTTTTCATCTAATCAACATCCACTATTCTTTTTCACTGGCTAATCTTTTCAAGTGCAATCATTTTCAAATAGCTATAATAAAACACACTGCGGCTGGTGTGCAGGGTCATTGTTTAATTGCTTTCCATCCCTCTCTTCCTTTATTCCCCCCGCTCTGGTTTCTGGACGGGGTGGCTGAGGAGAACGCAGGGGCCCTTGGCTCGGGAGACAAGACGAGGCAGTGTAATGAAAGACAAACAGACAGCCGCAAACACCTGTTAATGCCCGCTTCAAAGAAAAGAAAGAAAGAAAAAAAAAAGCATTGAGGAAAAAAAAAAAGAGGGAGATTGTTTGGCTGCCAAGCAACAGCTGAGGGCCCTCAGGTTGTTGACAGATCTTTATGAATCAAAAGGGGGGAAAAAATGAAAAGGAGGGATAATTGTTCCTCTCTCTTTTTTCTATAATAGGATATGATGAGGGATGACAGAGCTGGAAGCTGTCAGTCATACAAAACACAGACAGGGGGCTAGGCCTTGAGACCTTAGTTGAACCTCGAAGCTTGGCAACAGAGATATTAGTCACCAAATTATGCCCTAAAGGTCCAAAATTATTTTGAATCAGTTTAAAAAGTATGCAAATTTTAATTTAAATGTTTTTAAATGTAAGGATCTGTTTTTTTTTGTGACCAGGCTTATTAAGTGCAATGAATATAGACAGTAAAATATATAGAGTATCAGTGGTGACAATGACACCACAATTTTGGCCGTGGACGTGGCAGTTATCAGGTTAGAATGAGTGGACTGTTACACAAAGACAGTAAAAGAGACATCTACTGTCTTAGCAGTGAGACCCATTCTACGTTCAGTCCCTCAGGAGTTAACCTGAAACCTCCATCCTTCTGGCCTATGCACCCTTATCACAAGGCCATCACATGGGGTTAAACCATGGGAATCAGAGGACACTGCACTCTAATGTATGTCTGGTGGGGTGAGTGTTCTTGGTGAAAGGCACTTGAGTTGGAAATGGAAACGCTAGGGTGACTTCACAAAAAAAAACGAGCAAGTAGAAGGCCACTCTAACGGAGGTCTGAGCTGAGTTTTTCTAATAGTGCTATAGAGTAGGATGACTGTAGAATAAGTAGCATTTAGAATGTTCCTTCTAATCATTAGGATAGCTTAATCGTTAAGTTCTTGATTAAACTGGTGCTTACAGGTTTAACAAAAAGAAAATGTTCCAAGTCTTCAAACAAAGAGGATCTGGTTTTGGATAGTGCAATTGGATAGTGCAGGATTATGTTATTATTATAAATATGAAAATATTACAACAGCAGAGGTCAAGCAAGAAAAAAGGCCAGGTTTAAAAAGGATATTGTACTCCCTGAATATGGCGAGATGTCAGACATGTCCTGAAGGTCTCCACACTCAGACTTGATGAGTGATAGAGACAGACTCTCAGCTGTGCTCCCTGGGTGGGTTGGCGAACAGGACCGATGGTGCCCCATATGGTGGTTTGATGCCATCTTGGTCCGTAAGCTGGTGGTCTCCCGTGAGAGGTCCATGGAATCAGGTGAGCCTCTGTCTTTGCCTGGGTACCCTACCGATGGGGCACCAAGCGGGCCCTGGAAGGGGTACCCCATGAGAGGAAGAGGAAAGGGATGGCGAAAAGATGGCGGACTGAAGCCCATGTTGGCGGAGAGGGAAGAGGGGTGTAGGGAGGGATGGTGGTGGCCTCCATGAGCACCCACTGCCGACGATTGGTGGTGGTGCTCGGATGCAGACTTCCGCACCACTAGAGGCAGTGCCTCGGTCTGATCATTGGCACTGGGGAGCGGGACTCCACCAAACGATTCATGAGGGCTGGGAATTATCACATCGCCAAAACACTGAAGCCTCTGATTGGCTGTGTGAAAGTTCGGGTTGTCTCCGTTGATGCTGAAACGATCCTGAGGTGCAGGAAGTGGTGGGAACACCTGTGGGAGAGGCCGTGGAGGTTTTGCAAAGACCTTTACTACAGTGTCTACAACCTGGGACATGGCAGAATTTAGTTCCTGCTTCAGCGTCTCAGCAAGCTGTTTGCCTTCTGCGTGCATAGAAGTTGGACCTTGACCCTTGCTCCTCAGCGCACCCTCCCTTTTGGGCTTCTCTCCATCTAGCAGGGATTGTTCCTTTAGTAACGCTCTTGCCCGGTCCAGAAAGTGCCCTGGATCCAAGTCTGACATTTCATTATCGGAACGATCGGCAGCAGAATCCCGCACAGGGCGCTCATCAATATCGCCATCGATGAGTCCAGCATCAGAACGGCCGCTGTCTTCAGAGAGGTTTCCTCCATCATGTTCTGGGTCATTCCCTTCAGAGTCAGTGCTATCGTAAATCTGGAAGAACTTCTCTTGCAGCTGTCGCAGCTGTTTCTGCATGTCCTCGAGCTGCAGCTTGAGCTGCCTGCGTTCCTCCACCTTTTGCTCCTTGCGCGCTGACACCAGCTGCTGGAAGCTGTGCTGCTGTTGAGGAAGCTTCTGCTTGCGCTTGTTCTCGCGGTAGCCATCACGTGGGCTAGATGGCTGCTGAGGACCCTCTGCTTCTCCATCCCCATCCCGCTCTCGCTCCTTTGTGCTGGAGTTTGATGGCATCATAACACTGGGGGAGTGGCTCATTCCACGTATGATGTTCTCTACACGAGCACGCTTAGCTCGGAGGTGTTCATCATTGAGTCGTTCGACATCAAAGTGACTCAGTGTGGAGCGGCCGAAGGGTGAGAGGCACTCCTGAGGGCTGTCCTGGGATGAATTACTGCATGCATCCTCCTGGGGCACCTCAGATCCTGTGCTGGAGAGGGCGCTACCATGGAACCCTGGCTCCGCTCCTCCACTTCCTCCATTTTTTGCCATGTTGCTTTTCAGAAGCTGTGAAATGATAGTGGCACCAGGAAAGGGCATCATCGCATCCTCATATGAGTTGGCCCTCTTAAGAAGCTTCCGGAGCACATTGGATTTGGTCTCAGTGGCATCCTCGTGCCCGAGCTGTGTCCCTTGGCACTCCAGCAGGTCCTGCTCCCGGCTGTGATGGGCGTTCATGGCCCCGAAGATGGCGGCGGATTTGGCTGCGCGGGCTGCGATACTGTCAGCAGAGGCTGCCGGTGTAGGTGTGGAAGTTGAACCCACGGTTCTCTTCACGCCAATGTCCACTCGTCTTCTTTTGGTCTGTCGGTTTAGGAGGGACTCACTGTCATGGTCCGGCATCCCTGGTGCTACTACTGAGCCATTTCTCACAGGCCAGGGCTCGCACTGTTACAGTACCACTCCAGTTATCTGCAGGCAAAGAGAGGGACAAAACGACAAAACATGGTTCACTAACACCGTAATTGTAAAAGTCCTATTTTTTTCCCCAACCATTTATATGAGGCATTGGGCTTGTTTTACGTATTCCCTCTACATATTTCCCCTTACTTATTTCTTGTAGAAGGTACATATAATTTAAACTATGCCGTACAATATTACTAGAAAAATTATATTAACCAAACAAAAATAACAGTATAATAACTACATAACGCACAGCATTTTCCAGTCAAAACACATACATGGCACATTCAAAGCAAAGGCAGAGAAGACTAAAAAAAAAAATGGGTTGCTCATTCCTATGTCTATTTTTTATGCATAAGACAATCTGCCTAAAACAAACCTTAATTCTATGTTATCCTTAACACAGTCTGTTTTTTGATGAAATTTTATGAAAGTTTTTATGAAACGTCAGGACAGAAAGCAAACGGAGAGTGCGAGTGGGTGTATGGTGGTGGATAATGGGGGAAAGCACCTCCGCTTTGCATACACAAGCAAAGTCCTACATTCTGCACGCTGCCCTACTGACAAACAGAGCAACAATTGTCGGTTCACATGGAAAACAACAACAACAACAACAAAAGCTGCATAAAATTATGTTAATCGCCTTTCTACTGTCCTCAATTACATAGATTTGGACCAGGGACAACATGTAAGAACTTATGGTTTTAAAAAAACATGAAGATTAATAACACAGAGGTACAAAGATGACAACAGAAATTATTCCCACGGTTATCAGACTCAGCCATTGTCTCAACCAGGCATGATATAATGTCAGCTCAAACACCTGTGACCCGGGTGTTTTGAATTATATAATTTTTCGACAGCTGATGAAAATGAGAGGTTTTATTAAAATCATAAATTTAAAAAAAACAACAAACTGTGGTTGTTATTTTTACTTTATTATTTTAGATATTATGGTGGTATAGAGGAAGAGGTCAAAAAGGTCACATTCAGTTTTTTTGGAGGACACAGGAGTTGAACATCAGGGCGTTTAAAGAATAAGGCTCCTCTTTTCAATATATATATATATATATATATATATATATATATATATATATATATATTATATATATATATATATGAAGCAATTCACACATCAGTTTCATATTTTACAAAGTACATTCATCACATTTTGTGTCCAAATTTGGACTTGAAGAAAGGGTGTAAAAAAGCCAAACAAGCCAAATTCAAGTATCGACGTTTAATCAGTGCCAAAAATATTACGCGCATTTAATTCGTCCTTTTTTTTGGATATACGCTTTTTACATAAATGTGCAACTCAAACAGGTTTCAATGGTAATCGCACGAGCAAGAAGCAAGACTCTAGCTCAGATTTTTGAAACTGATATTTTACATGTAGACTGGCTTATCGCTCCTCTTTCAAGTTAAATGATCGTACAAAAAGAGGTCTCGCTTGAAAATGAATGGACAAAGAAAAGATTTAGGCTTTTAATTTATGACTTTTAAAGTCCCCAATTCGTATCCACCATATTCTGCAATTTGGGATTAAACTTGCTGTTGGAGTTTCAGCATAAATCAGACACTTGTTTTAAAACTAAAGTAACTTTTTTTACGGTGTGATATCTCGGAGGTTAGTGTGGAGGAACTGGCGAGTTTCACTCCTCAGTGTGAGAGAGGAAGAGCAGGCTGAAATTCAGCCTAACTTCCCCATGCATCAGCCTCACTCTCTCTGAAAAATCAACTTCGCTTTTTTCTCCTGCATAAAACAATTTCGCAAAATTCGCCAATATTAATTCGCTTTGCTTTAACGTAATGGCATAAAAAGGCAACATTCAGGCTCATGTTTAAGAATAAGAAGGCTCGGTCGTTCAGACATTTGTGTCTACTCTTTTATCTAGACTATGTGGTTTCGATTTTTAACAATAAAACACCTATTACATCACGTCATGTGTGCATTGTTATTTATAAATAGAGACTTGTTTGACTTAAACTTCAACACGAACCCTGATTATCTCATCTGAACTATATCCGATCTAAACTGACGTGACAAAAGTCAAAATAACCCAATGGGTGAATTCAAAGATGCGCAAATACGCACACGCCATACAACAAAAACAAGCACTTTTAAACGTGTGCGTGCGCGCGCGCGCGCCAGACGCCTCCCCAGCACCTGTCTGTCTTTCCTCACCGCGCACCTGTCTCCCTCCCCACGCATGCGCAACAAGCCTCGCCGCTTTTCAGTCCGTTTCGCAGAATTGACGGACAAGGAGCGAAAGCGGAGGAGCAGAAAAAAGCTCCGGCTCCCCTTCGCTCACATTTAGGGCGACTCACCGCAACGTGTCACTAAAAGGAGAAAGAAAAAAGCAGAAAGAGAATAAAACAACTCGCTGCCACTGGCCACAATAAGAATCAGAAACATCCAAGTTCAAGTGCGCAAAAGCGCAAAACGAGAACATAACTTTGCGGGTGTTGAATGAGGTTAAACCTCTAATAGAGCAAATAAACCCGCACACCCGGCCCTCCCCGGGGAAATGACCGGCCAGGACAGCGCGCTTAGGAGGGGAGGGGTGCAAATAACCCCCAGCATGGGGCAGAACTCAACCCTAAACAGGCTAAAAACGCCACTACAAACGCGCAAAAAAAACTTCGCGGAGCAAATGTGGAAATAATAAAGCGGGGAAGCGCGTGTAAGGGAGAGCAGCGCGAGCGAACTACGAGCAGCTTTAAAGCACCATCACGGACACTTCAGCCAGCAGGAGCTCCCTGTAACACAGCACAAGTACAAAAGCGCAAAAATTGCGGCTCGCCTTTTCCTTATTCTTTACTTCATTTAAAGCGCAAAACAGCCGATTTGCGCTTTGTTCGGTTTCCAAGATCTGTACTAGAGTGTTTACTCACCTTGCAAATGGACGCAAGCCGGACAAAAGAGGAAAAAAAATCCCTGTTTCTTTTATCCGAGGGGAGAAAAAATAGAGAGAGAGTGAAAGAGAGAAAAAGGACGTGCTCGAAGCGCGCGCGATGTAACTGAGCGATGCGCGTGGGAGAGAAAGAGAGAGAGAGCGAGAGAGAGGGATGAGGGAGAGAGCGCGTGTGTGTGATAGAGAGAGAGAGAGTGAGTGTGTGTGTGTGTGAGTGTGTGAATGTGTATGAGAGACAGAGCGCGCGCCGGTCCTCTCGTTTTTTTGCGGCTCCTCCGGCAGCGCGAGCCACTTAAAGACGCGAGCGAAGGAAACAGGAAGGACCCTCCGCGCGCGTCACGCGGCAGCAGCGTCGTCGTGGTGATGTAACGGCGCGCGCTGCCAATAAGGAGCGACCGGAGGCTCGCCAGGGGGATGAGGACAAAACAGCTGAAAGAAAAGATAAAGAAACGCTCTCTTCTCTTGCCTGTTATTACCTTTGCTGACAAAGTGATGGGGCTTCATTAGGAAAGGATTTGTAGCGTTATTGGTCGATTAATTGTCGATTATTGTTGGTAAATATCTACAGTTTAGCGGTATTTAAAGCTATTTGTATGTGCATTCGCTAGTTGTGGGTGAAATGAAGTTTAAAACATAAGACAATGTTCTGCTTATAACCTTAGCTGGGGCTTAGTTTGCAGTTAAGATGGTTTGCAAACATGGTAACGATTTGTAATCGTCGATTAACAGCGATGATTTTGATATTTTAAGCTTTTGGGGGGCTTTTTGTGTGGAATGTTTTCACTATACTGCGCATTAGATGTTGTGCATTTGTGAAAATGTGGTGCACTAGTCTATTTATTATTCATCTATCTATTTAACCACTAAATCAACGCAAATAATTAATCAGTTTAAAAAATAAAATTGTCTTCTTTGCTGAAAACGGGTGTGGAATGGTATAGGCTGCCTGATCTGACTTTTGTTTGTTTGTTTGTTTTTCAAAACAATAAATTAGCCATGCAACGATATTTCATCTTGTTGTTTGTCGGATAGACAGGGATTATTATTTTTTTAATATTCAGTACTTTTTTGCGTGAACCTGTGCGTGACCGAAGTGTCTCTTCTGAGGTGTCGTTTGTTTTTTTCCCACTCGTTTTCGTCACGTACCGCCTCCTAGCGCAGGGATTGGCTAGCAGTTCGAGCAAAGCGTTCCAGAACTGTGGGCAGCCTGGGAGTACAAACTACTAGCCAATCACAGCGCAGGAGGGCGGGGCTTGTTGGGCTTACTGGAAAACGGGTGGGAAAAAAATAACATCGCGCGCTTCTCTGAGATCCAGCGCTGCTTTTTTCCCCTAGCTTTCAGCCTTTGGCTGCATTTACTGTATGAAAAAATACATATTAATGCTTTATTTCTGTATTTAGTTGTTCAGTCACTGCAGGAGAGCAACTGAGGTTTTTATAGTCTTTTTTCAGATGAGTTTATACACACAGACACACAAGCGCGCGCATACATAGCATCACAGGATTCTAGAAAACGTGAAAAACAACATCCATGCATGTTTTCTGCTTCTTTGTTTGCATGTATGTATGTAAGCTATTATATATTACGTATGCAAATTATATCATTTGTAATATTTTGCTGAACATTTTTGTGGTCACTCTGAAGCCGCTGGGTCTCGGCTCTCACTTTCCCCCCTTTCTTTATTTTATTTCATTCAATTATTATTTTTCCTTTATGTGAATTTTTCCCTCAATTTGCTTTTCAGCATGAACCCAAAACACACGTTTAAAATCCCGGAGACGATTCATTAAAATATGTAACCTGTATGATTTATTTGGCTGCTCGACTTTGAGCAAAAATAAAATCGCAATCACGTTAAATTAGAGTAATTAAAGTAAACAAACCCCTTCATTTACGACGTAGCCTGTAAAGACAACATCTTAAGTATTGTCTTAATAAGAGACAGTCTCAGCGCGCGCTGTTGATATTGTTAGAAAAAAAAAATGTGACAATATTACAGTTGGATTAACACGAAAGTCATAGTTAAAATAAATAACACGTCTAAAATAATATATACACATCTAATATGGTAATATTATAGTAATAATGCAGTTTAATATTCTACACATTTAAAAAAAGGGTGCTTCCAGGGTTCTTTAGTAAAGGCAATGGTTCTCTTTAGAGCCACGACTTCACATTTGTCTGCTTAAATGGTTCTTTGCATGGTGAAATGGTTCCTCAATTTGATGGAGAACGTGTTGTATATGGTTCTATGTAGGACCTTTTTAAAAATTGTTCTATATAGCACCAAAAAGGGTTCTGCTGTTGTAACGATGTCAAGCTTGTAACAGTAGAAGAACCCTTTTTGGTGCTATAAAGAACTATTATTAAAAAGGTTCTATATAGAACCTTACACAACAAAATTTCCATCAATCTGAAGAACTATTTCACCATGCAAAAAATCCTTAAAGCATGCAGATGACTCTATCTAGAACTCACAGTTGTAAACAGAACCATGTTTTTCGGTGTGTACAGTAATAAAGTGCTAATTTATACCTTTATCTGTTGTTGAATGTGGCAAACAGAAATATATATAAACAGGAACATAAAAATATAGAGATTTATTATGTATAATAGACTAGGAGCGGTCAGTGCGGTGATGGGGCAGTGACCGCTGTTTGGGCCGCAGTTTCTGACCGGCCGCATGCTTCTCTCTCTCTCTCTCTCTCTCTCTCTCTCTCTCTCTCTCTCTCTCTGTCTCACTGGTGGGCACGCGGGATGGAAAACACGTCAGGACATGAAAGAGGGAAAAAACAACAACAGGGAAAGCGCGAGGAGGTGAAGAGGACGTGCCGCGCGTGTGTGTGTGTGTTGTACCTGCCCCTCGCGAGCTCTCCCGGAGCTGTCCGGTGGGCACGCGGCGGAGATATGGGAAGGGTTATGTGTTCTTTTAGAGAGAATCTGGCGAGCGCGAGCTCTCTGGACAGTGTGGGCATTTAGTGAGAGTGTGTGTGAGCGCGCGGGAGGCCTTCGCTACACCGGGTTTGGCGGGTGAACGTGAGAGCGCGCGCGCTCTGACCCTCTTTCTGTTGTTTTAGGTTGATCTGCCTGTTGATTTAAAAAGAAAAAACCTCTCACAAATTATACACCGTGACTGATGCAGAACAAACGATGATGACTATTATTATTTTTATTATTATTATTATTATTATTATTATTATTATTGTTGTTGTTGTTGTTCATTTTATTATGATGATGATGATGATGATGGTGATGATGATGATGATTATTATAATCATTGTTGTTGTTATTATTATTATTATTATTATTATTATTGTGATGATTATGAGTTTCCGAATGCGTGCGGGTCTTATTTGCTTTTTCATTGCGTTTCCAGTCTGAATGGAAGCGGATGGGCGCGCGCAGCGCTTTCCTTTCCAAACGGACTTGTCCGCGCGCACGTGAACGCGCACTGAGCGCGAGCGGGATTAAAAGGAAAAAAAGAACACCGAGTCCACGCGCTCGGACAGAGCCCCCCCGCCTCTGAGTGAAAAACAAACGAAGAGAAGAAAAGATCAGAGCAGCGTCCAGTGTGGATGAATACGGCCTGATTCACACGAACTAACAGTGAAAGACATTAAAACAGGCTTAAACTGTTAACACAGCGGTCATTAAGCCAGTCAGGCGCGCGTGACTGAAAGAAAGTCACCAAACAACAACAACAGCTAATAAGCACGACTAAAGGCTGGATTTCCCAGTTAAAGAGCAACTAAAAGCTTTAACTCTATTATCGTTTTCAATACAGCAGACCTGATTCAGTTCATTTCAGTTCAGTTCTCATCGGCACGAGCCGCTTCACGTCTACACAACACAGCCAAATCAATCACAGCGCGAGTCAGTGCTGCTTTAAAGTCAACCTGAGAGAAACACTGACCTTGTTTTCACACCTTGCTGTTCGTGTTTCTGGTCGTATCATGCTGGACTCGTCCTATGTTATCATTTAAAAGACAAAGCTCTTGTTTTCTTGTACTTTTAATCGAAGTGTAATGACTTCTGCCTCCTCTAAAGCCTCTTCAGATTTTTGCTTACGTCACGCTGTACCAGTGGGCGGGGCAAAATAATCATAAGAATAATTATTATCATATACTGCCTTCCAGCAGCCTCACTCACCTAAAGCACTCAGCCAGCTCCCTGAAACCGAGACTCACTCAGTACACTCTGAAAATGACAGTACACTCTAAAAAAATGGTTCTTCAAGGGTTCTTTAGTAAAGTGTTCTTTAGTAGAACTGTGAATACTCAAAGAAGAATTTGAATGCATAAATGGTTCTTAGCATGGATAAATGATTCTTCCCTATGATAGAGAACCAGTCATATATGTTTACTTAAAGAACCTTTTTAAAAATGGGTGTGTATATAGCACCAAAAAGGGTTCCACTATTGTTCTTAATCAAAGAACCCTGTTTTAGTACTATATAGAACCCTTTTTTGCTGCATGTGAAGAAAATGCGTTATTTTTTCTCTGTAAAGACTTTAAATGATACAATAATATATATAATAATGCACAACAATATTTAAATATGCATAGTAGTGGCATAACTACAAGGGGCGGAGTCACAGTGGGCCCCACAGTGACCAGGCCCACTTAAGGGCCCCTGATAAAAATACTAACCCAACTGCACTCTCACACATTTAAAAATAAATGGTTCTACAAGGGTTCTTTAGTAAATGAAATGGTTCTATATGGAACCATGCACACTCAAGAAACCCTTTCCCTGATTAAAGGGTTCTAGGTGTTGTGAAAGGGTTTTAAGATTGATGAAGAATGTGCAATAGATGATTCTATAGAGAACCTTTTGGAAAATGGTTCTGTATAGAGCCATGAATACTCAAAGTACCCTGCAAAGGACCATGTATGATTAAAGGGTTCTTGGCATCATGAAAGGGGTCTTCAGATTGATGAAGAATGTGCTATAGATGAATGGTTCTATATATAACCAAAAAGGGTTTTGTCATTTTGACATCATAATAACGTTAGAATCCTTTTTGCTGCTACATAGAACTGTTTTCACAAAGGTTCTATATAGAACCATCCACAACACATTCTCCATCAATCTGAAAAAACTTCATGATGCAAAGATCCCTTTAATCATGCAAAGGGCTCTCTGAGTGTTTGTGGTTCTAGATAGGGACCCATTCTCTTTACCAAAGAACGCTTGAAGAAACATCTTTTTTTATGAGTGTGTCACTCAGAAAATCCAATTTTGGCCCTGACATCTATTCATCACCCTTTTAGTCATAATGCACTTTATGAGTGGGTGCTTCATATTTTGCAGTGTGATTTATTAAATATTCATGATTTGTAAATCTTTATAATCTTTAAGAGGTCATCTAACATTAGATACTAGTGGGTGTCTGACATATAACATTAGTAAACAAGTAAATAGTAAACAAGCAAATTACACTGTCATTTTAATTAATTGAATGTATGATAATATGAATAAATATGCACCGAAAAAAATTAAATAACAAGTAAACAGAGAAACAAACAAGCATCTTAGCACAGCCTGCCTAATTCAGAGCACACCAGGCCTGGCTGAGAGAACCGAACTGAAGACCACTGAATCAGAGAATGCGATCGTGTTCTAAAGCTCATACAGTACGATCTGTATGCTCTCGCTATGGGAGCAGGCTCAGACCCGTCTCCTCTCATTTTGGTCCAAGGTCGGGGCTGAGAGCGGCGCAGTGGCCAAAGGGAGGACCGTTGGAACGGGCAGCGTGTGGCATCGCCAGTTCATCCCCAAACACACCCCACAGTCGCCCCTCCGGACTTCAGGAGGAGAAACAAGAGGAGGAGTGTCTTCAAGAGCTGCCATCAGCATGATGCTCATTTCACAGCCCATCCACATAGAGAGAGAGAGAGAGAGAGAGAGAGAGAGAGAGAGAGAGAGAGAGAGAGAGAGAGAAGAAAGAAAGAATAAGAGAAAGAGAGAGAAACAGACAGACACAAGAAGGATTGAGAGACAGAAACAGAGAGAAGGATGAAGGAGAGACACAAAGAGAGGGAGTGAGAGAAAAGAGGAAGAGAGAAGATGAGAAAAAGGAGAGACAGAGAAAAGAGAATAAGAGCAAGAAACAGACACAAAAAAGACTGAGAGACAGAGAGAGAGAGAAAATGAGAAAAAGATAATCAGAGAGTGACAGCATAGAGAGAAAGAGAGAGAGTGAGAAAAAGAGAAAAAGAAGCAGTGAGTCAGAGAGAGAGAAATAGAGTGAAATAGAGAAAGAGAGAAAGACAGTGGAGAGACAAAAAGAGAGAAAAAATGTAAAAGAAGAGGAGAGAAGATGAAAAAGAAAGAAAGAAAGACAGAAAAGAATAAAACATGCAAGAAAATTAAGAGAGGAAAAGAAAAAGACAGAAAAAGAGAGAGAAAAAAGATTAAAAGACAGACAAAGAGAAAGTCAGAAAGAAAGAGAATGAAAGAGAGAGAAAGAGAAAAAAGAATTTGGTAAAACAGAAAAAGATAGACAAAGAGAGTCAAAGATAGACGAGAGAGAAAGAGAAAGAAAAAGGAAAAAAGAGAAAAAGACAGAGAGAGAGAGAGAGAGAGAGAGAGAGAGAGAGCATTAGGGCATTGGGGGTGGGGGTGGGGGGTATAATGTCCAGTGATCTCGATGCCCAACTAGCTGTTTATCTCTGCAGCTCACATGCACCACACACACACACACACACACACACACACACACACACACACACACACACACACACACACACAGACAGATGGTGTCCTGATGTGTGATCTTTATCACAGCGCTCTGTGTGCTGATTGGTCGGGCTCACTCTTGTATTACTCAACATTCATTCGTTTATGTCCTTTTTTTAACCCTTTAATGGGTCACTTATAGAGCGTCCAGCATGAATCTGCTCCACTGGACTAAAGCAGTAGCCACAGGTTGTGCGTCCTTCACAGTACGTTTTAGAAAATAACATTTCTGCTTGCGAGTAAACTTATTGAGTAGAATTGTTCACAGTGGTGGTGATAGGAACCAGACGTCTGAAGCACTACATTACACAAAGTTTAATATATGTGTGTTACATAGTTATTATACGTTTTTATATGAATATACTGAAAAAAAATCCTGTACTTTTTTGTCAGGGTTTATTATTGTTTCATATAAAACCAAATGAAAATAAAAACATATCGTGGAAAACAGAATCCTCTTCACTTTTTAAAATAAAAAATTGATGTTTGTATGTAAACATTGCTAAAGTCTGAAAACATGCCATTCACTCTCATTTGGAGACTAAACTGCAAAGCAGCCTGTTTTGAATTCCTTGTTACTGTGATGTCACAAAAACAAACACATTCACACATATACACTTGTTCAGCCTAGGAGTTTAGCTCCGCCCACTCACGCTGAAGTTATAAGGAGTATTTCAGCCCGGACTGTTTTCTGAATAAGGGCACAATACAGGGCATTCAATCAGAGCAGAGCTCATTTACATATATCAGTCTTAAAGGCACAGTAACAAAACCAGCCTGTTTGATTCTAAGGGATAAAGAGAGGCTTTAAAATGGTTATATATCCATGAATTATTATAAATAAATATAAATATATATTAAAATAAATGTAAATAAAAGACAAGAAAAGTGTAGGATATGGGCCCTATAAACATAAACGTGCCATGTGATGCTATAGAAGAGCACATTTTGGTTCCCCAAAGAACATTTACGTACATTTTGGTAAATGAGGACCTTTTCAGAGTCTTTAAAGAATGTTCACACGATGTAAAGGTTCTACACCTAAACCTGCACATCCAGGCCAAGAACATGTAGGAAGTGTTATGTATAAGAAGATATGGCAGCTGTACACTGTATGATTCTATAGTGTGTCTAAACATGAGGAAGCTGGTACGTCTGTAGAGCAGCTCAGAGTGAGAAGCTCCGGAGTGAAGCAGCAGCTGAAGCTGCACGAGGCCAGAGACGGTCAGTCACAATGGCCTTATCACAGGGGCTTAAAATAGGACCTCATACTGCCAAAACGCTCTCCTGCTCGCTCGCCTGTGCTCTCTCTCTCTCTGTCTCACTCTCTCTTTCTTCCTTTCTCTCTCTTTCTCTTCCTCCCAGCTTTCCTCTCTCTCTCTCTCTCTCCCTCTCTCTCTCTCTCGCTCTCTCTCTCCCCTCTCTCTTTCTCTTCCTCCCAGCTTTCCTCTCTCTCTCCCTCTCTCTCTCTCCCTCTCTCTCTCTCTCGCTCTCTCTCTCCCCTCTCTCTTTCTCTTCCTCCCAGCTTTCATCTCTCTCCCTCTCTCTGTCTCTCTCCCCTCTCTTTTTCTCTTCCTCCCAGCTTTCCTCTCTCTCTCCCTCCCCCTCTCCCTCCCCCCTCTCTCTCTCTCTCGCTCTCCCCTCTCTCTTTCTCTTCCTCCCAGCTTTCCTCTCTCTCTCTCTCTCTCTCTCTCTCCCCCCTCTCTCTTTCTCTTCCTCCCAGCTTTCCTCACTCTCTCTCTCTCTCTCTCTCCTCTCCCTCTTTTCCATTTCTCTCTCTTCACTGTTCTTTCCCATCTGTCTCTCTTTGTCTCTCTGTGTTCCTCTTTTCCATTTCTCTCTTACTCGTTCACTCTCTCTTCCTCCCAGCTTTTCTCTCTCACTCACTCAGTCACTCACTCAGTCACTCACTCAGTCACTCACTCTCTCTCTCTTCACTGTTTGTCTTCTTTTCTATCTCTCTTTCCTTTCTTTTCCTCCTAGGTTTCCTTTCTCTCTCTCTTCTCTTTTCTCCTCTATTCCGTATCTCTCTCCCCATTGTTTTTTTCTTTTCTATCTCTCTCTCTCCCATTTCCTCCACTATTTTCTTTTCCATGTCCCTCTCCTTCTCTCTTCTCTCTTTTCCTCTTTTCCATTTCTCTCTCTCCCTCTCTCTCTTTCTCTCTCTCTCTCTCTCTCTCTCTCTCTCTCTCTCTCTCTCTCTGTCTCTCCTTTCTTTTCCTTCTCCCTTTAAAAAAAAACATATGGCAGTAGTAAGAAAAATAATTTGCATACAATTAGTGATCAATAAAATTATTTAGATATTGATAATATTTGAAACATTCTTTTAATAATTCCCACAGTTTTCCTCCTTATCCCAAATGTAACGGATCAGCTGAGATGTTTGCTGTCTCAGTTTTCTTCTTTAACTCTGGAGCTACGAGGCTAATGTTGGACAGCTCGCTGAAAACGGGTTGTGACAGCAATAAACAGCAGTATAGATAACAGTACATCATACAGCATCAGTAACCACATAAAGAAATCTGTTTATGACCACAGTAACGGTGTGAGGGGGGTATGTGGTGATTTTGGTATGTAGTTTAATTAAATTAGCCTCATAGCTCCAGTGCAAAGCTAAAGATGGAAACTTCAGACACCAAACATGTCTTATCTGATCAACTGCATTTGGCATAAGAGCCAATTAGCATTAAGAAGAGCGTCCATTACTGAGCATTGAAAATTCACCTTTGGCAAACAGCACCTCATTACCCTTTGATGTTTGTCCACAGGTATTTAGTGAGCGTCATCTGAGCCCCACCTCATTGTTTCAGTGGTATGGTCCAGTTCCAGAGGTGTCCCTGTCTGACCTACCTTATGGTCAAAACATCCAAATATAGGAGCTTTCTGTTACGTCTCGATGATGCACAACCGGCCATCTGACCCTGCCCACCGTAACCCCTCCACGCACATAAAAAGACGTTAAACGATGGAATAACAGAGATAAGCTCCTGTGCGTTTGTACTGTGCAGGTTTGGACGCCGATTCTGCCCGCTATACTTTCCAAGTGCACCCTTGGGGGTAACCAGGAGAGGAAGGTGGGGGGTGGATGTTACATCTGAATCATTTAGCCAGTGCTAAAGAGAGTGATCACAAGGAGCCGCTAAGATATCTTCCAATAACAAAAGCCACCGGCTGTGAAAATCAAACAAGGCCCGGCCAAAATCAGTCCGAAACGCCTTGCTGGAAAATCCATTAAAGGCCAGACGACACTTTTATGGGAGGCCCAGCGAGGGGCCATGGTCGAGATAAAAACACTTCAAATGGGTCAGAGCCGGGGTCAGGACGGCTCAGTTTTTACCAATTTTAATTACCGGTGCAGGTCGCCAGGCTATTTTAGCAGATTGAAATATTCAGACTGCAGATTTTGAGGTGGAGTCAAGCACTTTTAAAAATAAAGTGATTTCAAGTGATGACACGGAAGAACCACCACTGGAGCCCTAAAGAATCTTTCAATGGATAGTTTTTTACTCCAAATCCAGTGTATTTTAAGATACTATATAGACAGTATATATAATACTCAGATAAAAGATATAAGATAAAAATACATCACTGCTGTCTGATCAAAACCATATACCTCCAAAATGGTAACTTTACAGGAGAGGGAAAAACATACTTACTTTTAATGGAAGTCAATGGAACCAGAATTGTTTTCAAGTCATTTTGGGTCGTTTCTTTCAGTCCATTCTGCATGAAATTTACGTACAATGTAAAGAACAACAGGCATTTTCAAATTATGTCAAAAACCGAGAACAAAAATGGAGATACAAGGTTTTGTTCCAATAGCAGTGATAAACTCTATCCTTCACGTAAACTCTATTCACAAAATTAACGATCAAAACAATTATAAATAAAAAAGCAAAAAATCTTTACACCATAGAGATATTTTACATGTTTTGTACATGGAGTACTGATTATATTGCACACAGGAAATGGTGATGAATTCACAGTACGAATAACCTATGCCCAGTTTATGGTCAAATGACATGTTTTACTGATTATTGAAGCCTAAATAAGTGAACACGTCCACTACAGAGACACACTTCTGCAGATTTTGATGCACAACTACTGTGTATTTGCTGAATTTAACACTGGGGGAAAAAATGAAGCATAAAATGCGCAAAACTTATAAAACATTCTATATTTTGTTTGTCCAAAGTTAAAATTAGCAAATTTATAGAAATGGTGCAAATTTTCAGAAAAAGGCCACATTTAAGTGTGTTCTCTTTAGAGAATGTGTTAACTTATTTTTATTTCGAAAATCAACAGAACACATCCTTTGACCAGGGGTGTTCAAACTTTTGCATATGACTGTGTCAGCCTCATTTTTAATGCATGATCAATCACCATTTCAGTGCTTTCTCCTGTAATTAGAACAGACTTATTTGTCAAAACTGCCTCCATATTATGAGCATACATTCAAACAGACATGTCCAAATTAGTACAAATTAGTACTGTACTAGTACAGTACATGTAGTGTAAACTCTATATATTTATTTTAAGGGCTATGTAGGCTGTACTAGGACACAAAGTTTGACATCTGAGAGAACTGCCATAAGGTTTTATGGCCTGATGAGTCTAAATTTGTAATTGGGATTACTTGGATTAAATGCAACCATCTTCTAAGACTGAACTTTGGAGGTGTGGAAAAATATCCCTGCAGATTTCTTTGAGAAACTGAAAGTGAGTCTCCTGAAAAGAGTGTAAGCTGTATTAAAGGTAAAGAGTGGACGCACTAAATACTGAAAAATGTATATCGTAGCTGCTGAGGCTTACAGACGTATGCATAAGTTCGGGAGCCCCTGGTCAAATGACGTTTTGTTGATTTTCTAAGTGACAATAAGTTAACACATCCTCCACAGAGCACATTTTAATGCATATTTACTGTTTATTTGTTGAATTTAACATACTGGGGGGGAAATAAAACATAAAAAAGTGGACTCTGCAAAAGTTATGGCACATTTTCTATTTTCTATTCCACAAATAAATAGAAATCATGCATTAAAATTGGCAGAAAAATGTGATATTTAAGTGTAAACATGTAATAAATTTTAAACATGTAATTTGACCAGGAGTAAATAAATAACTTGCACATAATGGCCATTTTCACTGGATATAAAATAAACATAAAGGTGGTCTCTGACTTTTGCACAGTTCTGTAATTCAAGGTAACCAAGCATCTCTAATGTTTTCTTAAAAACAAATTCATACATAAGCATCAACTTCACTCTTGATATCGGCACAAGAAATGTCAGGAATTCAATCATAAGATTAAAATGTCAATCATGCATTCAATCAGGGTGGTCTAAACTTTTGACTTTTACTGTATGCATGCATAGACACACTCACAAACACACACACACACACACACACACACACACTCACACATACACACACACCCTGGAGGAGAGAGTCATCAGCCATCAGGCTCATAAATCTCCCTCTCAGTGGTGAGGAGGGCACTCTGCACCTTGTAGGAAACACCCACATTAAACGCTGAATAAACCATAACATCCTGTCCCGGGACGGACCCGCGGGCCGCCAGGAGAGCTCCGGGCTCAGGGGGGGTCACCTGCCCTCTCCCCTCACCTCCCTCCCTCCGTCCCTCCATCCCTCCATCTCCTTCCTTCTCTTCCGCCTGGCTGTGTCTTTCGCCTCAGCATCTGCTCAGACTCTGGAGGGGTTTTTCCATCCCAACGACTTCCTGCCCCCTGTGATGTCAGAATGGGGGGAAGTGGGCACTTAAGCGGAGGATGAAAACACCCTCTTCCTGTCGTGTGCCAGACCTGCTCGAGCGGCAGCACGGACAGGTGTGTGTGTCGGTGTGTGTGTGCGCATGGCTGAAGCCGCTTTGGAATCCCCATAGAGGAAACATCACATTTCTGGAACGCTGGATGGAGAAAACATTTTACGACCCTATAATGCTCACTACACCCGTAAGGGTGTGACCAAGATAGCACAGCACTGTGCAGAAGAGATTATTTGATTACCAGGCAAAACAGCCGGTTATTCATTTTCAGGAGGCAGGAAAAAAGTCGGAATTAACGGAAAATTACACAAAGGCCTCAACGACTAAATGTAAAATCACCTTGTTCTGTATTTAACGTGTTCACTCTTTACTTCAATTCTTTTCAAGAGACTTGCATTCAGGTTTCCAAAGAAATCTGCAGGGATATTTTTCCACACCTCCAAAGTTCAGTCTTAGAAGTTGGTTACATTTGCTGTTTCTCACCATCCAAGGACTCTCAAACACCTTCAGAGTGAAGGGTGGTCTCTGACTTTTGCATAGGATTGTAGAGTTGAAGTTAATTTTTCCTTACCCTTACCTTCAATGGTCAGGACCCCCAAAGGACCCCCACAGAGCAGTTATTATTTGGGTGGTGGATCATTCCCAGCTCTGCAGTGATGCTGACATGGTGGTGGTGTGTTAGAGTGTGCTGTGCTGGCACGAGTGGATCAGATACAGCAGTGCTGCTGGAGTTTCCACTCACTGTTCACTCTATTAGACACTCCTACCTTGTTGGTCCACCTTGTAGATGTAAAGTCAGAGATAATAGCTCATCTGCTGCTGCACAGTTTGTGTTGCTCATCCTCTAGTCCTTCATCAGTGGTCACAGGACGCTGCCCACAGGACGCTGTTGGCTGGATATTTTTGGTTGGTGGACTATTCTCAGTCCAGCAGTGACACTAAGGTGTTTAAAAACTCCAGCAGCACTGCTGTGTGTGATCCACTCAGACCAGCACAACACACACTAACATAGAAAATCAACAGAATGTGTTGTTTTTTCCTCCCTCGTTCCTCCCATAGAGTCCCTTTCACCTTATGCCTCAACATACTAGCAATAAGCTTAAGCTATGTGATCACTGATCTGATCAGATTGGACACTGTTGCTTTTTTTGCATGGTGGGCGGGGCCAAACCTGGCCTGCTTGTTTGTGATAACAAATGCATCATGTTGAAAGGTAGAGAGAATTAGCCAATTAGCATCAGAGGCTGGCACACCATGGTGCAATCACTTTTATTAGCAACCCTGGTAACTCTTTCTTCGAATACCATGTTTATGAGTATCTATAAACTTATTCATAACATGTTATAATGCATTCATAATTTCACACTTTCCTAAACCACCATTCTTACTTTAAAAATGACATCACAGCAATCCAAGTACCCTTCAGGCCCCTCCCCTGAACCCCCTGTGACATTCCACTGAGCACGAAGTTACTGTGGAATGATGACATGGAGAATGAGAGGCAAGTTAGTAGAGTGTTATAATTGTAACTACACTACAGTAATGCTAATTTCTGCTAACACTCTATTGGATATGCAGTGTTAAGTTAGCACCAAGCTAACAGTGGTGTACATAGACTTTGCCACATTGGGTTAAACACCACCGATGGCACCACCAGTTGAACCTGACATTTGAAGCTTTTAATGTGCTTTGCTTTGTACGTTGCAGTAAAGTCTTCAGTAAATACATCAACTTGAGGCCTCCATCTTAATATTGGAGGAGGCTGTAGTAAATATGCCTCACTTTACTTAGAGCTGACAAATACAACTTACAAGCTCTTATAACATGTTATGAACACTGCTTATAATGTATTATGTTAGCCGTTCATAATGTATAATAAGCAGAGCTATAAAGTGTAATGCATTTTTATAAATATTTATATCCATGTTTATGATGCCTTATCAATGCAGTCTAATGTATTATGAATGTGTTCATGAGTATGGACCACCACCCAAAAATATCCACCTCTGTGATCAGAAACTGTGCTAGAAGCACAAACTGTGCATGAACAGATGGGCTACAGTCTCTAACTGTACACCAGAAACGAAAAAAGCTACAAAGGAGGTGTTTCCCCTAAAGTGGCCAGTGTGTATTTACATATTGATTTAGGTTCTTTCCAGCAGCATCACAAGCTGGACATATGTTTAACGTTCCCTGCTTGTTTACCACCATCATTTATTATTCACCCATTCAGTTTACCATAAACAGAACATTCACATTAGCACCACTTTTAATTATTAAAGCGCCTGGTTTCACACTCCTTTGCTCCGCTCACTCTCAGTCTGCTGGGATTACCAAAAAAGTGTTGACTCAGGATGATCTTTGACCTTTGACCTAACAAAACTGAAGGAGCTATACATTGTGTTTTAAAAGGTCAGCACTTACAAATCAACTTAAACCAACAGTAAGATTAGCAGGCACAAAAGAGGAACACTGAAAAAGCCTTTAGGTTACTCTTATCTAACTAGCCATCTTGGACTTCACTACAACTCTCCAGCCAAGCGGAATCAGTTCCATTTGGATTCTTTTTCCAGTTTCCACATAGCTTTGGGGCTTTGGTTTGGTCAGCGGTCAGTGAGAGTAGGCAGCTTTGAGTTCCAAAACAAAAGTGGTGAACATTAGTCAAGTTATTTGATGTTAACACCTACCAACCCAAGGCTGTGTGCCAATGTTGTAGTGCTGTTCGGGCAATTACTGATTGGCATTTCGCTGTGCAATTCAAATGTAATTAGGTTATGGTAATATATTGGTATAGGTGGACATTATGATGTGTGCTCCTAGGAATCCTATCAAGCCTGTAACTGGTAAATAACTGGCTGCTTATTACTTTATTGAGCAATAAGTGGATTGAATTAAGCTTTTTTGCAGAGTACTTGTATTAGTTTATTACACATCATAATATTTTGCATAATGTCTTAGGTGTCCCTTATTATGTCCTTATAAGGTCAGCAGCTGGCAACTAACTTAGCAAGCCAATACCTTCAAAATAATTGGCTGCTTATTACTACTTTCTGAAGCCAAAACAGGATTTTCCAAAGCACATTTAATTGTATTTTACACATCAAATTCTTTTGCATAACATTTTAGGTGTCCATTATTATCCTCTGCTAAGCCTTATCAAGCCAATGGCTGGTAACTAACTTAACAATCTGATATGATGCAATCAGTTTATTGACTAGAAAATTAATAAGCAAAATACATGCAGACCCCATGTTCCTACACCAGCAGTTAACACCTTATCACAGTGTAACTAGAAAACTCAACTTAATAGAAGGTGTTTATCCTTATTATGAGCTAATTGGTGATTTATTATTGAGATATTGATCTGAATTAAAGGAACTTTCACACATTTTGGGCCCCATGATTTGGTAATGATTGTACACATGATTATAATGTACAAGGCACATGAACATGAAAAAACAAACATGAAAAACAAAAAATCTAAAGAATGCTTATTCTTTCCACAATACAACATTGTACATAGCAATAATGGGTCCCACTTTATGTTGTGTCTCTAATAACAGTGTAGTTACACATGGATAACATATGTAACAACAATGTAACTACTGATGATTAGACTATGTTACAGATAGATTGCACAAGTAGTACAGCCTGTGTAATTACACAGATTACATACTTCCTTATACTGCTGGAAAAGACAAGAAAAAATGCTGTTCCAGTCTGATTACAAATGTAATTGCACTCTCATGTAATAACATGAGAGAGAATAGTCAGTTATGACTATTAAGATACACTTGTGTAATAACATGAGAGAGAATAATCTGTTATGACTATTAAGATACACTTGTGTAATTACATGTGAGATAAATAGGCTGTTACAACTATTAAGATACACATGTGTAACTACATGAGAGAGAATAGGCTGTTATAACTATTAAGATACACATGTGTAACTACATGAGAGAGAATAGGCTGTTATAACTATTAAGATACACATGTGTGTAACTACATGAGAGAGAATAGGCTGTTATAACTATTAAGATACACATGTGTAACTACATGAGAGAGAATAGGCTGTTACAACTATTAAGATACACTTGGGTAATTACATGAGAGAGAATAGGCTGTTATAACTATTAGGATACACTTGTACACTTGTTTAATTACATGAGAGAGAATAGGCTGTTACAACTATTAAGATACACCTGTGTAACTACATTAGGTAAAACTGAAGTTGATACACATGTGTAATTACATAAAGTATACTTCTGTAATCCATCTGTAACAGTGATTAAATCATTAGTAGTTACATTGTTGTTGCATATGTTATTCACGTGTAACTACACATTTTTTAGAGCCAATATTAAGTGGGACCCAATAACCTTTCATAAAATTCAAATTATCATAAAATCTCCTCTGTTAACAAACACAAGTGACTGGATTAAAAGTTCAGCATCTGCACTTTCAACAGAATTTCTCCACTTGGAGCTACACATGAAAAGTAGTTAATATAAAATGACAACATGCTATTGTTGTGACTTCTTAGGGTTAAAGAACATAAAAGCATTTCATCAGCTGGTGAAACATTTCAGGGTATTTAGCAATCCATAAGCTGTGGGGGGTCTCTAAAGCCGCTACCTTTGAAACCCCCCTGAGGTGAGAACTTGATGGAGAAATTTAGAAAAATGGGAGTGAACGCTTTCATCGCTGTTGGCTGAAGCCAAGCGAGCAGAAACCTGCCAGACGTGTATTAGTCTTTACACCAGTTTACAAAACAACACTCTGCATGTGTGTGTGTGTGTGTGTGTGTGTGTGTGTGTGTGTGTGTATATATGTGTGTGTGTGTGTGTGTGTGTGTGTGAAGCCTCATCCCTACAGGCCCACCTCAGTCTGGGTTACTGTTTTAGAAACCCCTCTTTCTCCCCAACAACAGTTTGTTTGATGGCCATGCAGGAGACCTTCAGGGAGTTCCATAATTCAGCTGCTGGAATCTCCACCTACGAGTATGTGTGTGTGTGTGTGTGTGTGTGTGTGTGTATGTGTGTGTGTGTGTGCGTGTAGGTGTGTGTGTGTGTGCGTGTAGGTGTGTGTGTGTGTTTGTCACCTTGGCCGCTCCCACAGGGAAAGTGACAGCAGCGTTTTTTCAGCCGCTGACCCGCGAAGAGGACACTGGGACAAAACAGAGGCACTTCCTGTTCAGAGAGAGCAAAAAACAGAGAGAGAGAGAGAGAGAGAGAAAGAGAGAGAGAGAGAGAGAGAGAGAGAGAGAGTAAATAGGGAAAAATGGAGATCAAGAGAAAGAGAGTGAGCAAAGAGGGAAAAGGGAGAGAAAGAGAGAGAGCAAAAAAAGGGAGAGAGGAACCGAAAGAGAGAGATAGATAGAGAGACAAACAGTTAAAGAGAGAGAGGGAAAGAGGGTGAGAAAGAGGGAGGGTGAGAGCGAAGAGGGGAAAAAGGGAGAAAAGAGAGAGAGAGAAGGAGAAGGAAAGAGACTGAGAGAGAGAACAAGGATGAATGGGACAGAGGGAGAGAAGACAAAAAGAGAGAAGGACAGAGGGAGAGTAAAGAGAAAGAGGGGAAAATAGAGAAAGAGGACACAAGAGAGGAGTGAGAGAGATATGGAGGAGAGAGATAAAGAAATAAGAAGATATGGAAAGACAATGAAAGAGAGAGGGGGAGAGTGAAGATGAGGAGGAGAGACAGAGCAAAGAGACGAAATTAGAGAGAGAATGAATGAGACAGGTGAAAGACAGAGAGAGATAAAAGAGGGAAAAAGGAGGTCAAGAGAAAGAGAGAGGGGAGAGAGAGAGAGAGAGAGAGAGAGAGAGAGAGAAAGGATGAATGGGACAGAGCGAGAGAGAAGACAAAAAGAGAGAAAGGGAAAGAGACCAAAAGAAAAAGAGGGAGAAATAGAGAAAGAGATAAAAGATAAAAAATAGAAAGAAAGATAAAGAGAGGAATTGAAAGGGACAGAAGGAAAGAAAGGACAGAAAGAGAGAGGGAGAGAGAGAAATTGAGGAGGAGAGCAAAAGCAAAGAGAAAAAAATTTGAGAGAAAAAGAGAATAAATGGGACAGAGGGAGGAGAGAAAGGGAAAGAGAGAGAGATGAGAGAGGGAGAGAGAAAGAGAGAGAGGGTGAGTGGGGGAGAGAGAGAGTGGAGAGAGAGGGGGGGGGAGGAGAGAGCAGAAGAGAGAGAGTGTGAGAGAGAGAGGAGAGAGAGAGACAGAGAGGGGTTGTTATTGAGTGAGTGAATCCTGACTAAGGCCTTCTTTTATTCCAGGCCTTCCAGAAGCTTCCGAAAGAGCAGATTCAATCTTGTGTGTTCAGCACGGTGAGGTCATGGTGTGTGTGAGTGTGTGAGTGTGTGTGGAGTGACTTCCTATCACAGACGGCGTGTTCTCCCCTCTTCTCTTTGATGTCCTGTTTTGTCCGTTCGCTGTGTTTGCCCAGGCGCTGATACCCTCCCATTAAAATCTGCAAAAAAAAAAAACTGTTTTAAAAACAGAAGCTGAAAGAGAGCAGAGTGAACGTGCAGGTGTGAGTGTCAGCGGGGGGCCGTCAGAGCAGGAACCGTCCCCCCAAACTCAGCCTCTCGAAACCCGCCGAGGCCCCGGGAACGACAGAGAGTGACAGGCCGCATTAAGGGATGGACAAATGAAGAGTGAAGGAAGGGATGGAGAGAGAGAGAGAGAGAGAGAGAGAGAGAGAGAGAGAGAGAGAGAGAGAGAGAGAGCCTGGAGAGTCTCTCAGCTTCAGCTAAACGATTACATGCACATCATCAACTCATCATCTGTACATACAGAACACAGCAGTTTAAAGAGGAAGAACCCAAAAAAGAGAGTGAAGTGAGAAAGAGAGAGAGAGAGAGTGGCAGAAAGAGAAGTGAGGAAACTTTAGAAGAGAAAATAGAATTTTAAAAGATAGGAAGAGAAATGGCGAAAAAAACAACGAGGAGAGAAGGAGAGAGAGAAATAGAGTGGAAGAGAGAGAGAGGACATAGAAACAGAGAAAAAGAAAAGAGAGACAAAGAAAGAAAAAAGAGAAATAAGAGGGAAATAAGAAGGGATGGTAGAAAAAGGACACAGAAAGAAAGAGAGAAGACAGAGATAGAGGAGATCGAAAGAAAGAAAAAGAGGAGAAGAGAGAGAGAACTGCAGATGAGAGAAGAGCTTAAAAGGAAACAATGAAAGAGAAAGACGAGAGAGAAGAGAGGAAAGACTCAGAGAGAGAAGAGAGAGCAAGAGAGAGGAAATAGAGAGAAAAACAGAGAAAGAACAGAGTTGGGAGCGTGAGAGGAGAGAAAGAATCAGAGACAAATGGAAAGAATGAGAGAAAAGACAAAAGGACAGAGAAAAAAAGGGAGCAATTAAAGAAGATAAAAAAGAGAGAGGAATGAGGAGAGACAGAGAAGAAAGCATCCAAGAGAAAAGAAGAGAATGAAAGAATGAGAAAGAGAGAGAAAAATGGCTGAGAGAGAGAAAGAAAGAAAGAAAGAAAGAAAGAAAGAAAGAAAGAAAGATTTATGTATAGGAGTTAAAAAGCAGCCCAGTGATAGAAGGAAAGAAGGGATAGAAAAAAGAGAGAGAGTGAGACAGAGAGAGAGAGAGAGACTGCAATATTGAGACTGAGACAGAGAGAGAGAGAAGACAGAAATGAGAGATAAAAAAAGATGTTAGAGAGAGACAGCACAGAGAAAAAGCAAAAGAAAGAAAGAAAGAAAGAAAAAGAAAGAAAAAGAAAACAGAGAGATGAGAATGAGACTGAAAAAGAGGATAGAAAAAAAATGACAGAAAAGAGAAAGAGAGAGAGAGATTGGGTGAAAGAGAGTGAGAAAGGTGGAGAGAGAAAGAAGGAGACAAAGAGAGAAAAATGGGCGAGAAAGAAAGAAAGAAACAAAGAAAGAAAGAAAGAAAGAAAGGAATAGGCGAATATAGGAGTTAGAAATCAGTACAGTGATGGGGGAAAGGAGAGACAGTGAAGAAAAAGGAGAGAGTGAGACAGATGAATGGATTGTGTAAACGAGTGCGACTCTCTGCACTTTTACTCTGACTTGGTCTTCAGTGACCAGGAGAGAGAGAGAAAGGGGGGGGGGGGTGAGAATAAAAAAGGAGAGATGATCGAGAGAGACAGAAGAGAGAAAAAGAGGTAAAAAGAGAGAAGAAATAAGGATAAGACTGAAAGAGAGAGAGGATAGAAAGAGAAATGAGAGAAAAGACAGTGAAGAGAGAAAGAGAGATGAGATAGTGATATAAAGAGAGACAGAGAGAGAGAGAGAGGGAGAGAGAGAGGGAGAGAGAGAGAGACAGTAGACGTTTTATGATTTGGTCTCTTATTTTTTAATCCGTGTCATTTCATTTCTCGTACTCTGCTGGATTAGAGTGGTTTTATTTAAACAGCCAGTCTGAGTGTGGAGATTGAGACGCCACAGCTTTATTGAGATTAAACACACACTCACAAGGACGAGCGCCGCGAGCACACGCTCTCCCTCTCTCTCTCTCTCTCTCTCTCTCTCTCTCTCTCTCTCACCCAGAGATTCAGCCGCTACACTTTAATATGACTAAAACGATATTAAGACGTGGCTTAGCTACCGTTACTTAAAAATTAAAATAAAAACAAAGCAAAAGCAAAGAGCAGATCAGCGCTGCGGCGTTTCAGCCCTCGTTCGGGATCCATTAAGGAGATGAGGGAAAGGAAAGCTTAAGACTGCTGTATTTAACCCATCCTCTACCTCATTACATTAGCTTATCGTAGGTGTGCTAAATGATATTAAATGTGAGGGGAAGTCAGGAGCTCGGACCTCTGGAACTGTCAGAAAGGAACGTTTTAATGCAGCATTAGTCCCCCTGAAGAGTTTTCACACTGTCTTTCATGTAAATAGATATATTCTGTCATGGGAGTACAGAGCCTGAGGCCGAGGGTCACTGTCTTAAACCATAGAGCATTATTACTAATTGAAATATGCCCCAGACGCTGAGATGATCCATTCAGACACTTGGAGCTGATCTGCGTAGGGGGCGGGGCCAAACCTGGCCAGCCTCTTCACAACAACTAATGCATTATATCAAAAGGTAGCGAGAATTAGCCAATCAGCATCGTGAGTGGGTAAAATGTTCACTTAATTAGAAACACCTTCCTTGCACTTTCACTCATTGTCCACTTGAGCTATGAGGTCTATCTACATTATATGTCCACTATAGAGCAGTGCAGTTATAGATCTTATCAACTCACCTCACCCCCGTTTATCTTTGGTCAGTTTCTAACTGCAGGGCCACTGTTGGCCAGATATTCGGGTGGTGTCAGTGTTATTTTGAGAGTCAGTCGACGACCCAAAAATATTCAAACAGTGGCTCTTTTCTCAGAGAGTGACCACTGATCAACAGATGGGCAGCACTTCCTAACTGTTCACTTGAGCTGTGAGCTCCACCTACATTATAGGTCCACTCTAGTGGGTTACAGGTGTAGATCATATCAACCTCCCTCAAATCCATTCATCTGTGGTCAGTTTCTAACCACAGAGTCACTGTCGACTAGATATTATTTGAGTGATGGACAATGTCAATGTGGCTGCTCTTTTGAGAGCAGTCAATGACCCAAAATATCCAGACAAGTGTGGCTCTGTGGTCAGAAACTGACCACTGATCAAGAGCTTTAAGATGTCCAGTACAGTGAACATTTTGTGGCATCACAAACCCTATTTTGGAGTAAAAAGGTGACTGTTGCAATTTACTAAATAGATACAGTGGCCCTTTATTGTGCATAATATCACCAAAGGGGTGGTCACTGTCACTGCCAGGTTATTTCCAAGCATTTCAATTGCTCATCACAAAATTTTCACACAATGTAAAAGACCACTGCTGTGTTCAAATGATGTAGAAAAGTAAAAATCAACAAAAATCGAGACACGCTTTGTTCTTCAGATAGCGACATCAATCATTTACAATCATTCAAAGCACAAAGAACTGGGAGGAGATGACGAACCATCTCAGTGGTGTAGGCAGATGTATAGTTCTGAGTAGGTCTGTGAAAAAGTGGGCAGGCCAAGTTGATAGATATGATTTCTGAAGGCACTGAAGTCCCACAATGTCATAACATCAAGCTGTGCAGTCATCACCCCACCTATTCCAACACTTCCAAACTATGACGATACAAAACAGTAGTAAGACTGTGTACACATTAACCAGAACGCTGGATTCACATAAACACAACCGACACTGCAGCACCCTTCACTATAAAGCATGCGTCCACTCACCACAGACACAACTGCCCAATGAAGACAACATAGCAGAGATCGAAAACATGCAAAGACAAGGAAAGAAAGAACACAGCAAACTAAACGTAACCACTGAACTTAGAATTACCTCCATGTAATGTTACCCTTTCAGAGATATGAATTATGTCTTATCTTTGATTACTTGATGTGTTAAAGTAAATGTTTACTTTGAAAGTCAAAATAAGGTAACACTTAATTTGGAGTGGTCATTTGTAGATGATTAATAAACTCTTAACAGATTCTCAGTAACACATCATCAGCATATCAGTGAAGTAGCTAATCCTAACCCTAACCTTAAGCTCAACCCAAAACCTAATGCTAATGCTAACATGTTTTTGACATGTTACTGAGAGCCTGTTGGGTGTTTGCCTTGTGTAAAAAGGACCACTCAAAATAAAGTGTCCCCCAAAATAATGACGTCTTCTCACATTTCTAAAGTATTATGTCTTATTTATAATAAGGAAATACTTATTTCACCCTAATTAGTCACGAATTGACTAATTACTTTATTCTACTTTATTCTAGTGGAAAGGCTTTTATGCCAGAAGCATTTATTTATTTAAGTTTATGTTGTGTTAATTATGGAGTTTTCATTTGCATGAAATTTCTAAATAGATAACCCACTAAACTGCACCACCGGCACAAGCTGGTAGACCATCCGTACTCTAATTTACTAATAGCGCCTCTATTAGTAAATCTGACCCCAAGTTCTCTTTCACAGGAGGGGATCTTAAGAAGAATGTTCTTGTTTTAGTGACCATTTGAGCATTTCCACTATGCTGTGTGGCCAGTCATGAAATGAGGTCACAACTTGGCCTATAAATCCTGACTGCAGACAGAAGAGGAGCAAAGGGTTTTCCTCACCAACTAACCTCAATTTCCAGGTGAAAATATCAGATGCATTTGATTTTTCACGCTGTGTCTAAGTGTCATGTACTGTTTTTGATGCTAGCTAACATTCAGTTCTTTTAGTCAGTCGTCTTTGCCTACAATCAACATCTGCTACACCTACTTATACTTAAAACTTCACATGCATTCATTTAATGTTATATTATCTTTCTGCATACGATCATGTTATGATTTAGCACTATTATATTTGTGTGGACAACCTTTGTGTTAGCGTGCTAGCATGACTGGACTGTCTTAGCTTTAAGGGGAATTCCTTTCTGCATAATTAAAATGTTAAGATGTAAACAAAGTTATTCCGCAGTTTTTTTATTGTGAATTGTTTACAGTGAAGGTGATAGGAACCAGACATCTGAAGTGTTTTAATGCCGCTCCAAGCTCCATCACAATAAGCTTTTACAGTGGTAAATGAGACCTGAGACATTGTTTTATGATAATTTTGAGTTATGGTTTTGGCCTAAAACATATTCTTTTGATGCATTCAGTTACATGCAATGCAATGCAAGGCAAAATAGCATCCAGAGAAAAGGTTCGATTTTGGATAGTAAATAAAATGGCTATATTTGTTGTAGACATTGTGACCCCTGGTTCCTATCACCACCATTATAAAGACATCTCTAAAATGCACCATTTCCAAACCACCCTGAATGACTTTTTTGTTTACATTTTAATGACCACATTATGCAGAACATTTCCATTTAAAAAGCTGGAGATATCCATGGGAACATTCCCACCATTCCCAGTGTCCCATCACAACAAATGCACTCAAACGCTCACTTTGTGTGAGTGTGTCCATACGCCACCTCTTCTTAATCTTAATCTGGGATTATGTGCCATTCTAATGGAGGAAGTGATTAACATGGAAACTGAAAACAATGGGCTTCTTTACTGCTGCTGTATATTCAGAGTTCATTAATGACAACAGATACACATTCACACTGGGATGGGAGTGCACTTAACAAGCCTTTTCTCATATACACTGAGAAAAAAAGATATAAAACTGTCACTGGGGTGGGACCCTCAATCATACATCTCAGTACCTTTAGTCAGGGAACATAACTGTACCATAATCCAGTGAAATTATA
This sequence comes from Colossoma macropomum, assembly GCF_904425465.1. Taxonomy (NCBI): domain Eukaryota; kingdom Metazoa; phylum Chordata; class Actinopteri; order Characiformes; family Serrasalmidae; genus Colossoma; species Colossoma macropomum. The sequence continues at coordinate 7,538,066 of NW_023494795.1, forward strand.
TTTTCTAAGCTGTACTGACTCCACACACCCCGTCTCGTCTCCAGGCTTTTTATTTTATTGTTCTGTTTTACATGGAAAAACTTCTTTAAGGTTCACAGCTGGACCTTAAAACCAGTGTTGTACCTCTGAGGGAACATTTGCATCGTTTGTGCCTTGATGCATGAAAAATGTACCTGCACAGAACCTTTATTTCTAACAGTGTAGTATATCATTGGTAGTACACCAAGCACACCTTGCAAACTTAAAATTCTTATATTGCGGTATCTTATTTCATTCAAAATGATTGTGGAGGCTCTATAAAGTTAAATTTGTTCAAATACCTGATAATATTCTGTGGAAACAAATGGCTGTTTAGGAGACTATATGTATGGTTAATTTTATAGAATGAACCTCTAGACAGAAAGTTCTGACTTTGGCCTGAAACTGTTATGGAGTCAGTGGGAAAATGTTTGGAGTCAGCTGTTCTAGAGTGAACAAAAGTCTAAATCTAAAGGTCTAGATTCAAGCTTGTAGTTGTTCTCTGAGTCAGTAGGAAAGCCTTTGATTACAAGTTTTGACAGTTCTGGAAAAAGTGAAACTGGATAGAAAAGCCTAGATTTGAGGGTTCTACTATTCCGTGATGAGTGGGAATGGATAGAAAGAATTATATTAGAGAATTTAGCAGTTCTAGAGTGAGAGAAATTGACAGAAAGGTCTAGATTCAAGATGTTTTCTGAGTTAGTAGGTGTTCTAGAGTGAGGTGAAGTGACAGAAGGGTCTAGACTTAAGCTTTTAGATGTTCTATAAGCCAGTGGAAAAAAAACATACAGTCCAAGACTAGACGTTTTGACTGTTCTGGAATAAGTAATAAGTGAAAGTGGACAGAAAGGCCTGAATGTTAGGGTTCTACCATTTTGCGATAAGTGGGAATGGACAGAAAGCGTTTGATTTGAAGTTTTAGCTGTTCTAGAGTGAGAGAAAATGGTAGAGAGGTCTAGAATCAAGCCTTTAGATCTTCTCTGAGTCAGTAGAAAAAAAAAACAGAAAGCCCTAGATGAGAAGTTTTGACAGTTCTGGAATAAATGAAAGTGGACAGCTGTTCTTTAGCTGTTCTGAAGTCAGTTAGGGAGAATAGAAAGGCCTAGATTTGAGGTTTCAGCTGTTCTGAAGTCAGTGGGAATGGACAGAAGGGATTAGATTTGAGGCATTCTCAAGTCAGAAAAAGTGACAAAGCTTTATATTTGAGGTTTCAGCCACTCTAGAATCAGTGAACGTGGATAGAAAGCCTTGGATTCGAGGTTTCCACTGTTCTGGAGTCAGTGGAAGAGGACTAAAGCCTTCTGCTCAAAGCTAATGACTGCTGCTGATGACTGAATTACTGAATTAGGGTTTGTCACTCTGTGATTGGCAGCTGGCGGGGTGACAGGGGTTGATGGTTGAGGGTGTGTGTGTGTGTGTGTGTGTGTGTGAGTGTTTCTGGGCAAGCAGCGGTTCGCAGGTGCAGTAGGCATCCCAGCGCGGGCACACATGGCATCCATGCCCACAGAGCTGGCACTGATTTAAGCAAGGGGGTTGAGGGGGGGTGGAGTGGGGGCGGGGAGACAGAGGAGACAAGGTTAGCGTCAAATACTCACACTGAGAGAAGCACCAGGGCGACATCAGGGTTTTACACTGGGCAACATTCAGATAGATCTATACTGTACTGAGCTCGTCTGCACTATATAACCTTCACAGTTTGGGGTTATGCCATTGAAGAACCAGTTTTGGTTCCCTAAAGAACCTTTTAATACATGGTTCTTTAAAGAATAGTTTTTGTAAATGGCATGTAAGTGTGAAGAATCTTTTTAAAGTGTAAAGAATTGCCACGTAATGTAAAGGTACTGTACCAATTCAAGGCTTTTCCGAGAAGTCAAGAACCAATAAGAACCTTTGGTCTCACTTTATTTAGATAGGCCACTATAGTCCCCTATAGATTATCTACAGATGTTCCAATTGTTAACAAACTATCTGTTTAAACTCAGTTGACTCTAAACAGTGGTGGGGTTAGGGTTAGGATTTGGACCAGGGTCAGGGCTAGGACCAGGCTGAGGGTTGGGTTTTGGTTTTGGGTTGAGGTTAAGGTTAGGGTTAGGATTAGAGCCAAGTTTCGAGTTAACTATGGTCAATATGGACAATTATGGTCAATTTAGTAAATGTTTAGTTGAATAAAACTTAAAAGTTAAAGTAAATTAAGCAAAGCATCTAAAGTGGCCAATCCTTTATTTTTAAGTGTGTTCTTTATAGAACACATATAATGGAAAATCACATTTTCTACACTTTTTTGTGAAAAAATATGTTGATGCAATATGTAATCAAGCATCTCCCCAGTCCAAACAGCCCATATATAAAAACTGTGCCATAAAAACAGCCTGATTTGAATTCATTGTTTTTGTGATGTCACAGGAACCAATTCCTTTACACATATCCATTTATTCAGTCTGCAGCAGGTTAGCCACGCCTATTCATTCAAACTGGTGGCCATAAGCTTAGATTGCTAGCTACATTAGCCTTGTGGCTCCAGCATAAAACTTGGCTGACGATATGTGTACTTTTGATATTTGGCTGAACCATCATGTAAAGTTATATCTGGCAGTAGCTTGGTGGAGATCATCTTCATCTGAGCCATTAAAATCTAATCAAAAGTCTGGATTTGGGTTTCTAAATATGGACCGGAAACCTCGATTTTGCTGTAGCTTCTCAGTTAAAGTGTCATAACTCCCTTTTTGCCAAAATACCTGTATTTAGAACATGTTACCAGTTTCAAATAACATTTATTCTGTATATGTGTGAAAGGTTATTGTTTGGATAGGCTTAGCGCAATCCTTCTTTCCATGTTACCAAGCTAACGTTAGCATGGGGGCAAATTCCTGCTTAGTTTCAATTCACCATAACAGCTCAGTAGCATAGCATTTTAGACAGGATGCATGTTGTAGCGCCACTAAACAAAGATCACAATAATTCCTCACCAGGTTTTCCAAAAACTTTTCAAAAGTTATATATAGAAAAACAGATTTGTTGGAGCATGAAAAGGTCAATTAGGGTCATTATATTAAAAGCATTTCCCTAAGAGAAGCTGACCTGGTGATTATTAAAAAGGGTGCAGTCCCAGTGGAGAAGCCTTGTCCTGGCTTTACGGCCAAGCAGAGAGAGACTGGAGCTAGCTTAGCCTGCAGCTAACCCACCGATCGATCAATAAGGAAAAATCAAACCGCTCATTGATCACTCGCACAGACATCTTTAGCCTGATCAATGCCAGCTGACAGACAACCTTGAATTCACTGGATTAATGCTCTTTATAGGTCAGACGAGGGTGAGAGAGAGAGAGAGAGAGAGAGAGAGAGAGAGAGGTCTTTAGAGGATTGGGTTGTGACCCGTAAGTGATAATAGAGGCTATGAGGATGCTCATTTGCCATCATTGGACAGCAATGTATCTTTGTGTGTGGGGGTGAGAGAGAGAGAGAGAGAGAGAGAGTTTCATACTACAGCACATCGCTGCACAGCAGATGGCTTCAAAAAGTGCAGAATATAAAAAAAACAGTGTTGAGGTAAAAAAGTAATGCATTACAAATTATTACCTACACTCTCAGAAATAAAGGTACGAAACCATCACTTGTCACTGTGGTGGGACCCTCAATCATACATCTCAGTACCTTTAGTCAGGGAACATAATTGAGCCATAATCCATTAAAATGATATTCTCTAAGCTGTACTGACTCCACACACCCCGTCTCGTCTCCAGGCTTTTATTTTATTGTTCTATTTTAAAACATTCAGTTATGAAAAGGTACAAATATGTACTTTTCACCTGGAAAAACTTCTTTAAGGTTCACAATCAGACCTTAAAACCACTGTTGTACATTTGAGGGCACATTTTTACATTGTTCGTACCTTAATGAATGAAAATGTACCTGCACAGCACCTTTATTTCTAACAGTGCACTTCTTCACCTTCTTTAATAACAGTAATGGGATTGCTAGTAATATACTAATAAACTATTGAAGCAATTGATCTCAAAACTCTTTACTTCATTTCTAAGTTACTCTCTAAAAAACCCATACAAATGTGCACCAACTGTAAAGTATAGGGAAGAACCCAGTTGTCCTTTAATTTATTTGGAAAGAAATGTTTACCATGTACCAATTACGTGTGGAGACACCATTCAAATTAGACAGCCAATTATGCCATTTGAAATGCAAGAAATTGCCTCGAATAAAATCTTTTAAGTGGCATTTTGCATGCTTTGTGGTTGCTAGGAGTCCCATTTTCTCTGTAGCTTTTAGTCGTTTTTTTTGAAAGAGTGTGCATCCTGGGGGGATAAACTAACTGAAGACTCATCTTAGAGTTCACCACCAAAACACTGAATGACAGATGGCTTCAAAAACGTTGACTAGGAAAAACTACACACACATATACAGAGAAAAGATAATGTGTTTCAGTTTACAAAACGCACATCTTTAACACGATGGACCATTACGAACAGTCATATGAATCATTTACATATGAATCATTTATCTATGAATAATTTACGCATGAATCATTTATTTACAGTGGTGAACTGAGTGTTAGAACTAGGCCTTCATAGTAGAGTAGCGTTAAGCTAACAGCGATTCACATGAACATTGTTTGGCCATTCTACTGATATATGATACTAGCAGACATTAACATATATTTTACCTCTAGGTTACCATCTGCTGTTTTTCATCTCTAACAACTGACTAAACCATGGTTACCCTACAGTTCATAGTCACAGTTGGAGAAGCCCTAGATTTACATTCTCATATATCTTCAGTTACACAAAATTGGTCCCACGTATTGGAAATCAAACATGATTTCATGGTCAGTTATGATGTAGTTTTGGATTAAAAGAGAATTCCACTGTTTTTCCGGTTTTCCAGGTAATTAAACGGTTGAGATGTAGACAAAGTCATTCAGAGTGGTCAGGATTGTTCACAGTGGTAATGATAGGAACCAGACGTCTTCTAATCCTTTTACATTTAATGCCTCTAAAAGCTCCCTCACCGAAAATGATTACATGACAACAGTAGTCTACACAATGAACCATTTTGTTTTTTGTATCAAGCCACACCGAATGGCTTTGTTTACATCCCACAGACTAAATTATGCAGAACATTTCAGTGGAATTCCCCTTTAATCTGACACATTAGGCCTTCTCTTCAGCTCCTGAAGGCCTAACCAATGGGAGAGCTCACTTACATGTGTCTACAAAGATACTGCAGAGCAAAAAAGTTCTGATTGGAAATGAACTATTGGTGTTAATCCTTTAGTTTCCAATCAATCTTGTGAAATAAATATTAGAATTTACTAGATATATGAGAATTTCTAGAAGGTCCCGAGGGATCCTTACTCTTTATGTATGAAGCATTCATTTATAAATCAGTTATTTTAAACGTTTCATTTCATAACATGGACTACTATCGCATCACATCGCGCATCAGGAGTCTGGCCGCGCCTGTGTGTGTGCGCTTGTGCGAGTAAGAAGGGATGGAGTCATTAATGACTGATTAGGGCTTTTGGGACACAGTCGTTACAGCCTAAAGAGCTTCTGACAAGCCTGGTCGCTCACACGCACACACACACACACACAGGCGCACACTGTGGGCAGATGGGTTTAGGTGTGCCTGTGCCAAAACAGTAACTGTTAGTCTAACATCCCTAATAAAGCCCTCGTTCTCATTCTCATCAACACGCACACGCATACAGAACAAGAGGGAGACCAATGTCATTCTGGAAACCTTAGAAAACTACTGAGAGCTGAGGATTGTTAATGGCAAGATGTTTTGTAATGGTTGTTGCTGCTCATCCCCCCACTTTCCCCCTCCAAACATTTTTCCCCTTCATTTCATCCCGGCAGATCAGTGTAGTTAGGCAACCGTGGCCAAACCGATTCCATTAGCTGTTTATGACCACAAACAGGGCTTTCTTCACCGCTGAATGTTAGGAAACGTCTACACTGCGTCCTGATTTACCTACCCATGCTCTGTGTTGTTTCACCATCGCTTTTGCTAGGCTGGACAAGCTTTATAGAATCTCATTCAACATAATGAGAAACTGTATCAGACGACTGTATCAGAATACCTAAATTAAGACAGTAGGATTAATAATTTGTAAATGTATATAATATGTATGTCAAAAGTCACATCATTACAACAGGTTATGTTTTTTTCTTTTGTTTGGTTGTTTTGTTTGTTTGTTCAAGAGAAAAACATCTGGTTTTCACCAGTAAGCTAACCTAGCATGCTAACCTGGAAACCATTGCTATGAAAAAATGCATTTGTAGATAGAGCATAGATCAGTCCAATGTATGCTACACATGGTATAGTAAATATATACACACACACACACACATATGTACATATGTATATACATATATCACTGCTGTCGGAACGAAACATCGTATCTCCATTTTTGTCATTTTTTTCAGTTTTTGTTATAATTTGAAAATGTCTGTTTCCCTCTACATTGTGTTCAAATGTCATTATATATCATGGTTGTCGGAAGAAAACCTTGTATCTCCAAAATGGTAACTTTACAAGAATATACAATGTAAAAGGTAACAGGCATTTTCAGATTATGTCAAAAACTGAAAAACGACAAAAATGGAGAAATGAGGTTTTGTTCCAACAGCAGTGATATATATATATATATATATATATATATATATATATATATATATATATATATAAAATTGCATTAAAATATTATAAAGTATGAACATGCATGTAAAGTCAATAAATAAAACCTTCATAGGAGTGTCTTAAAAATAAACAAATAAATTGATGACAATATGGACCACTCTACTGAATTAATTCCAACTGTGGACCCACACTAAAAAATTTATAATAGTAATTTTTTAAAAATGTTTGATTTTTCAATGTTTTTTTTTTTATTAATCTTTTTGATTTCTTTTAAGTGAAGTTGAAAAAATCACATTTATCGTGAGCTTTATTCTTAAATACTTCAACAAGTCTTAAAATGTAAAAATGATTACGAAAAATGCTGTTCTGTTTTCATATCACTACCAAGTTTTAGTTTGTAGGTGGAGCCTTATTTTAGTCACGCCCCTAAATTTCAGAGTAGGAAGTGAGGCTGCATCCCTGTCCATCATGGCCACATGTTGAGCAGTTAGATCCCACTGTATAAAGTGAATGTGTCCCAATGTCTGAAAATCAGTGTGGAACATTAAAATTGTCACTACTGAAATAAAGATTTTCTGCAATTAAGTAAACTTTGTGGTGTTTTAATGAAAAATATGATGATTATATCTGGGTAACTGTTTAAAGCTGTGTTTGCTGGACTTGTACTAGCCAACGTTTTTGAGTTCTGCTTAAAATCAGCTAAAATCGTTACTACCGAGACAGTCACTACCGAAACAATTGGGTGGTGTTGTGATTGTTTTTGTAGTGACAAAATGTTCAACTGTTGACCAAATGAATATAATTAAGGTAAAATTACAGGGAAATGTCAAGGCCAAGTGATTTGCGCAAAACACTGCTTCATGAATTTCATGCTGGTCTGAACTGGTTTAAGCTGGTTTATGCTGGGCTGGTGGTGGTTTAGCAGGTCACCCAGCACAGCCTTGTTGGTTGACCAGCATACCAGCAACCAAAATATGCTAGTTTTGGTGAACAATTTCCATTGCTGCCTTTCAGCATAGCAGTTTCTGAAATATGACATATTTTCATGTCACTACCGAAACACAGAGTCTTAGTCTGTGTGCAGAGCCTTACTTTAGCCACGCCCTTGCATTTTAAGGCAGGAAGTGAGACTGCATCCCTGTCCCTCATGGCCACATGGTGAGCAGTTAGATCCCATTGTTTTGAAGTGAATGGGTCCCAACAACTGAAAATCAGTGTGGAACCTTAAAATTGTCACTACTAAAACACACATTTCCTGCAATTAAGTAACCTTTGTAGTGTTTTAATGAGAAATATGATGATTATATCTGTATAACTGTTCGAAGCTGTGTTTGTTGGATGTGTACTAGCTAGCGTTTTTGAGTTCTGCTGAAAATGAGCTAAAATCGTCATTACCGAAACAGTCACTAGGGAAACAACTGGTGGTATTGCATCTATTTTTGTAGTGACAAAATGTTAAATTCTTAACAAAATAAATATAATTAAGGTCAAATTACAGGAAAACGACAAGGCCAAGCGCTTTGCTCCAAACACTGTTCCATGAACTTCATGCTGGTCTAAACCGGTTTAAGCTAGTTTATGCTGGGCTGTTGGTGGTTTAGCAGATCACCCAGCATAGACATGCTGGTTGACCAACATACCAGCATCCAAGGCATGCTAGTTTTGATGAGCAGTTTCCATTGCTGCTGTCCAGCATAGCAGCATCTGAAATATGACACATCATCACTGTCATGCATCTCCACTTTTATCGTTTTTTGCTTTTTCGAATAATTTGAAAAATCTAGTTACCCTTTACACCAAGTGGTCTAAAATTACTTAAACAACAATCGTATCCCATTAACTTCCATTCAAAGTTGAGAAAGTTTGTCTTTAAAATTTCAAAATATGAGATTTAGTTCACAGAGCAACGATATGCTGGCTTTTCCAAACATGGTGGACAAAGGTTTGGTCAAATCAATATCGAAATGCTAGTTTAAACTCCCACTGCACAAGCTAGAGCCGTGCTTTTTAGTCAGAGTGTTTGTTGCTCCATAGACGACAATGAAAAGAAGAGCACTTGAGGGAATTTGAAAAGGTGTTGCCTAATAAAAGCCCCCTAATAAAAGCCCATAGTGCCTTACACCGTCAGAAATAAAGGTTCTGTGCAGGTCGTTTATCAATTTACAAACAATGTAAATGTTCCCTCAAAGGTACAACAGTGGCTTTAAGGTCTGATTGTGAACCTTAAAGAAGTTTTTCCAGGTGAAAAGTACATATTTGTACCTTTTCATAACCAAATGTTTTAAAACAGATCAATAAAATAAAAACTCTGGAGACGAGACGGGGTGTGTGGAGTCAATATAGCTTAGAGAATATAATTATGTTCCCTGGCTAAAGGTACTGAGATGTACCCTTGAGGGAACCACCTCAGTGACAAGAAGGCTACTGCCCCAGTGTCAGTTTCGTACCTTTCTTCCTGAGAGTGTAGTGTAGGCTACAACTGGGCCACAGCTCTAGGCTCGAGCCTGAAAACGGGGGGAGAGTGTCCCCTTAAGAGAAGGAGTGTATTCTTGTGAGGGATGAGTTGAATCCGGCACGTCAAGTAAGTTCAAACGCAGTTTCCTAATGACGTTTGAACTGGCTTTGAATGAGCGTATAAAACATTCGCTGTCAGAGCGCCTCGTCTATCAGAACAAACACTGTACCGAGCCGAGAGCGTATTAAATATGAATCAAGAGCCTCTCTCTCTCTCTTTCTCTTTCTCTCCTCTCTCTCTCTCACTCTCTCTATCAAACAGGTGGTGTAGCTCGGTGATAGGAGGCCAAACTTGGCCACTGTCGTGTTTTCTCGTCAGAAGCCGCTGCGCCTCTGAAACTAGAGTGGTGAATAATACATGTGTCACGGTAATGTGTCTCTGGAGAGAGGGAGAGATGGAGGGAGAGAGAGGGAGAAAGAGAGAGAGAGAGATTAATGGACGTCTCATTTGTTTTTGACGTTCTGATCTTTGGCTCAGGTTACCCTCGCGCGCGCTTATTGCCTTTTTCAGCTCGCGTTTATGTATTCCGTTAACGACGAGAGAGAGAGAGAGAGAGAGAGAGAGAGAGAGAGAGAGAAAGAGAGAGAGAGAGAGAGAGAGAGAGAGAGAGAGAGAGAGAGAGACTGTCACTTTCTTGGCGCGCACGCTCTCCCCGCGCGACACGGCAGGTTCTGTCATCTCGCGCCCTCGGGGGGAGCGCGCGCGCGCCAACATGAAAGCGGCGAGAGCGCGAGAGAGAACTTTTTCTACAAAAGCAGTTTTGCGTTTGAAAAAAGTAGCAAGTCGTGCCTTTCTGGCTTTCGCACATCTGGACGCACGAGCCAAGTTGGAGGCCTCGTGCTAAGAAGAGAACTCTGTATGTCCGAAAGATGGTTCTTCAAGAGTTCTTTAGTAAAGTGAATGGTCCCATTTTTCTACCGTATCATGCATAAATGGTTCTTTGCATGGTGAAATGGTTCTTTAGATTGATGGGGAATGTGTTGCTTCTGTATGTAGAACCTTTCTGACAACGGTTCTTATTACAACCGTGACATGGTAACAATAGAAGAACCACGTTTGGGTGCAATATAGAACCCTGTTCAAAAAGGTTCAATATAGAACCATCTACAGAACATTCTCCATCAAGCTGAAGAACACTTTCATGGTACAAAGAACCCTTTAAGCTTGAACTGGTTCTAGATAGAATTCATCATTCTAATTAGAACCATTCCTGTCTTCGAGTGTATATTGTTCTGTTTAGAGCCATTTTCTTTTCTAAAGAACCCTGAGGAACCATCTTTTTAAAGAGAGTAGACAAAAGAAGAACCTTTTCGGTGCTATACAGAACTATTTTCAAAAAGGTTCTACATAGAAACATCAATCTGAAGAAACCTTTCACCATGCAAAAAGACCATTTAAGCTTGAAATGGTTCTATATAGAATTCATGGCTCTAAACAGAACCATCCCCTTTACTAAAGAACCCTTGAAGAACCATCTTTTTTAGGAGTGTACTGCAGTCATTGCTGATATGTGTTCAATTGCTCAATCATAATTTGCAGAACCTCCACAGAAAAGCACTGACCAATAGAATGGGATGCTCTGGAGAAGCCACACATGAACCTGAGGTCACTATGCCCAATCATAAGAATTGGCTAGAAGGGTATGAAGTCCCCAGCACTTGGCCGTGGAGCAGTGGAACTGCGTTCTCTGGAGTGACAGAGCTCCATCCAACACCTCTGGGATGAGTTGGAGAGATCCAGAAGTGATCAGCCAACATCAGCACCTGACCTCACTAATGCTCTTGTGGCTGAACACAATCAAATCCTCACAAGAACATCGAGTAAGACTCCTCAGAAAAGTAGAAGCTGTTACAACAGCAAATGAGGACAAACTCCTTTGATTTCAGAAGAACGTTGGATGAGCAGGTATCTACAAACTCTTGGACATACAATGTAGATTGTTGGTGCAATAACTTTGACTTCAAAAGTCGACTCCTCAGAGAAGTGAATCAAGAAAAAATCCTGTTTCTGTTTAATACTTGTTTGTTAGACTGCGGGTCCGAAAATATATGCACCAATGAATAATAAAAGCATGACTCGGAAACATGTCACAAATCAGCCTGGTTGATTTAAACCTGCTTTCTTTTCTCTGCATGGTCACCTTCCAAAGTCATATGCACTGAGGGGTCAATGCTTGGTCCCCTATCTGTAAGAGGACATTCACTAGCTCAGATGGCAACATGATAGAGCTTTATTAAGCTAATGGGATGTGTTAAAGTTAGTTTGTGAACATTTTGTCAATTTTAATCTGGAGTAGAGGGTGGCATCATCTGAACTCTCATAACGAAGACTAACATAACTCCCAGGTGTGAGGTGCTACACCACAAATACTACTGTAATTACTATCTGCTGTAAAGTTTCATCCAACCTTAAAATGCAAAAATGTAATCAAATGAAATGTATTCCTAGTTATACTGCCACATTTATGTCTTTTAAATGATGACTCAGCTCTTCAGTTTTCTTCTTTCTTGTAGTTGTTTATTTATTGTCTTTGCTTTATTTTTGATTTGTGTGTATTCCTAAAATGTATGACAGCATCTTGCCTTCCCCTCTAACTTACCTCTCCCCACCCTCGTAAAATGCAAAATGCAATAAAAAGTTGATCACAAAAAAAATGCAAAAATGTAGACATCCCTGGTCAAATTACATGTTTTTTTTTTATTTTGAAGTAAAAATGTAACATAGTGGGAAAGCAAAATAAAACATAAAATGTTGCCTGTTCAAAAGTTCTCTTTTGTTTGTTTTTTTGGTTTATTTGTTTGTTTGTTTGTTTTTTCAACGTGTTAACATTTGCAAAAAATGGAATATTTAAGTTTATTCCCATAGATTTCTAGTAAATGTGTCCTAAAGTCTGAAAATCATTGTGGAACATTAAGAAATGTCACTACTGAAACATTTTCTGAAATTAAGTAAACTCGTATGATTTGATGTGTTAGTACTAGTTGCTACTTAGTACTGGCTATAGTTTTTGAGTTCTGCTCAAAATTAACTAAAATTGTCACAGAAATAGTCACTATCAAAACAGTTTTGGTAGTGTTTTATATATATATATATATATATGTACACAAAACTATACATATACGGTTCTATATAGAACCATGAACACTAAAAGAACCCTTTGCATGATTAAAGGGTTCTTAGCATCATGAAAGCATTCTTCAGAATGTGCTGTTTTTAAAAAGTGTTCCATATAGCACCAAAAAGGGTTCTTCTATCGTTACGATGTCAAGCTTGTAATAATAGAAGAACCCTCTTTGGTGCTATATAGAACCCTTTTCAAAAGGTTCTTAAGATTAAAAGGTTCTGGGCATGATGAAAGCCTTCTTCAGATTGATGGGGAATGTGCTGTGGATGTTTCTATATAGAATATTTTTGAAAACAGATCTATGTAGCACCAAAAAGGGTTCTTCTATTGTTACGATGTCAAGCTTGTAATAATAGAAGAACCCTTTTTGGTGCTATATAGAACCCTTTTCAAAACGCTCTTAGGATTAAAAGGTTCTGGGCATCATGAAAGCGTTCTTCAGATTGATGGGGAATGCGCTGTAGATGGTTCTATATAGGACATTTTTGAAAACGGTTCTATGTAGCACCAAAAAGAGTTCTTCTGTTGTTACAATGCCAAGCTGGTGCAGTCAAAGAACCCTTTTTGGTGCTATATAGAACCAAATACAACCCATTTCTGAAGAAAACTTTTCTTAATGCAAAGAACCCTTTAATCATGCAAAGACTTCTTTGCATGTTCATGGTTCTATATAGAACCTTTTTCTTTACTAAAGAACCCTTGAAGAACCAGCTTTTTTAAAGTGTGTATACAGATATAACATGGACTTTTGTCCATTTAAGTCAGGACCATTTTGTCCTGAAAATGTACTAGAACACACACACACACACACACACACACACACACACATACGTACACTGTGTAAGCTGCCCTGGGACGTGACCTCTGATTCCCCGGCCTGTGGAACAGAGGGATAAAGAGAGAGGCAGCAGCGGATGACAGAAGAAGTCTTCCAAGGAGTTCATGTTACCGCCTGCCTGTCATAATAACAACGAGCTTCAGTTACTGCTCCCCTGCAGTTCCTTCCTCTTTTGTCTTGAGTTCTATCACCCCCTCGACACACACATACACACACACTCACACCACCCCCGGAGAGATCGGACGTAGCCGAACACAACGGCCTCCTCTGAAACGGAATATTATCCACTACTGGCGTCCAGTTTCACCGGAGCGGCATCGTCCCCCTGTTAACCCCTGAAACCCTTCGGGTCCTCACTTGCAGAACTTATATTAGTTTCATAGAAGTTACTGAAGAACAAATAGTAGTTTCTGAATAACAGAACATTTACAGCTGATAATTCTGGTTCTAATTCAGTTAAATTCTGTATGAAAACCCTCTGAACTCACGTCTGTGGCAACATGAAAACCATGTCTCACGTTTTCTTTAATAACTTTTGAATCATTTGGTTTAGAGACTTGCTGTTAAATATATTTCACCCCAGAGATCCAGGGCTTTTTTGGAAAAGTCATGATTCCAAATCCATTCATAGCTTTCAGAGTTTAGTGGTGAAATACCGAGGTTTTTATTTTTTTGTTTTGTACTGTTATTTATTTGCCATTTGTCAAGATAGCAGAAACTTTTGCTGTGAATTACAGCAAGAAATCTCTAGACCAAACATGAATCTTGTTTTTCAGCCCCTACATCAATCAGAAATCGTCATCCAGCAACACTGTTGTGCCCATCACCAATGATCAAAAAACACGTGCTCTCGGGCTCAACTTTGGTCCATCCAGATTGTTTGTATATCTTTGTAGACAGGCACATATCGCTGCTCTTGGACCAAAATCCAATCCAAAATCCTTGTATCTCCATTCATTTTTCAGTTTTTGACATTATTTGAAGAAACATACTGTCCTTTATATTGTGTGTAAATTTCAAGACAAATGGACCAAAAGAAACAGCCCAAAATGACTTGGAAAAAGGTCTGGTTCCATTGACTTACATTAAAACTAAAGTAGGTTTTTTCCTTCTCCTGTAAAATTAACATTTTGGAGATACAAGGTTTTGTTCTGACAACAGCAAAATGTGCAATGGCGTGTGTATAGCTCTTTATGTGTATAGCACTTTGCTTTGCTGCCTGTGTTGAAAAAAACCCCAAAATGATCTAAAATACTTTATGGTTATTTATAATAATGAACCAAATAATTAAAAAACATTGTGCTGCTCATAGAATAGCCTCTGATCCTTACTGTTTGGCAAACATAGCCTAGCACTCTTGCCTAGGCCTCTCAAGGCTTAGTGCCTGAATGCCTAGAGTGCAAGGGGTTAATCCCTCTCTCTGACCTGCTATTATATGAAATTATGAATACGCTGCCTGACGCATGAGACAATGTTTCTTTAAATTCCATTCATGGCAGCGAGGTAAATGCAGGGAGTTGTTAAGTGAAAAGGTCTCCAAAGAAAATTTATTTTTGTAAAATTTGCCCATAATTTACCAAAAACTACATTACATATAAAAACCCAGAACACACATGTAGGTGTTGGTGGTTTGGGATAGTAAATAGAATGGCTATATTTGTGTTGACCCCTGGCTCCCATCACCACCACTGTAAAGAAATCTGAGTCTGTACGTTTCTCTACAATTAACGATTTCACATCAAGCCACCTTGAATGATTTTGTTTACATCTCACTGACTGAATTATGCATACATTTTGAATCATTGTCAGTTTTCCTCTGCAACATGCAAAGATTCTGTTAACAAAAACAGGCCTTCGGCTGTATTGTTGGGATTTTTGGCTTTTTTATCTTATTATTATTATTACTATAACTATTAACTATTACTACTACTACTATTAATATTAGTAGAATAATAATTTTGTACGTAGTTTGACCAGAGGAGGATGGGTCCCCCCATGTGAGCCTTGGTTCCTCCCAAGGTTTCTTCCTCAGCTCTGAGGGAGTTTTTCCTTGCCACTGTCGCCCCTGGCTTGCTCACCTGGAGGATTTACAGTTCATGTTGAAACTTTGTTCTAATCGGATTTCTGTGAAGCTGCTTTGTGACAACATCAGTTGTAAAAAGCTCTATACAAATAAATTTGATTTGATTTGATTTGATTAGCTTTATTTAAAGGCATTCCCAGTGGTTGCTAAGGAGTTGCTAGGCCATTACTATGGTATCCCACATGGTTTCTAAGGTGTTGCTAGGCCCTTGCTATGGTATCCCATGTGGTTGCTAAGGTTTTGATAGGCCATTGTTAGGGCATCCCAGGTGGTTGCTAAGGTGTTGGTAGGTGCTAGGCCATTGCTATAGTATCCCAGTGCTTGCTAAGGTGTTGCTAGACCATTACTATGGTATCCCACATGGTTGCTAAGGTGTTGCTAGGCCATTGCTATGGTATCCCAGGTGGTTGCTAAGGTGCTGCTAGGTGCTAGGCCATTGCTATAGTATCCCAGTGCTTGCTAAGGTGTTGCTAGGCCATTACTATGGTATCTCACATGGTTGCTAAGGTGTTGCTAGGCCCTTGCTATGGTATCCCAGATGGTTGCTAAGGTTTTGCTAGGCCATTGTTAGGGCATCCCAGGTGGTTGCTAAGGTGTTGGTAGGTGCTAGGCCATTGCTATGGTATCCCAGTGGTTGCTAAGGTGTTGCTAGGCCATTGCTATGGTATCCCACATGGTTGCTAAGACGTTGCTAGGCCATTGCTACGGTATCCCAGGTAGTTGCTAAGGTTTTGCTAGGCCATTGCTGTGGTATCCCAGGTGATTGCTAAAGTGTTGCTAGGCCCTTGCTATGGTATCCCAGGTGGTTTCTAAGGTTTGAATGAATTAGTAAATGAGCGAGTGAGTAAATGAATGAATGGATGAATGAATATGTTTATGATGGAGTAAATAAATGAGTGAGCAAGAAGTAAATGAATTAATAAATGAATGCTAGGCCATTGCTATAGTATCCCAGTGCTTGCTAAGGTGTTGCTAGGCCATTACTATGGTATCTCACATGGTTGCTAAGGTGTTGCTAGGCCCTTGCTATGGTATCCCAGGTGGTTGCTAAGGTTTTGCTAGGCCATTGTTAGGGCATCCCAGGTGGTTGCTAAGGTGTTGCTAGGTGCTAGGCCATTGCTATGGTATCCCAGTGGTTGCTAAGGTGTTGCTAGGCCATTGCTATGGTATCCCACATGGTTGCTAAGATGTTGCTAGGCCATTGCTACGGTATCCCAGGTAGTTGCTAAGGTTTTGCTAGGCCATTGTTAGGGCATCCCAGGTGGTTGCTAAGGTGTTGCTAGGTGCTAGGCCATTGCTATAGTATCCCAGGTGGTTGCTAAGGTGTTGCAAGCATTCTTATATTATTTTCTGGGTAAACGTTTATTTGGATGACCCACTGTAGATTCTATGTAGATGCTCAGTGTATTTTTAAGTAACATTCAATTAAATATCTATTAAATGCAAATGCACTGTGGAAGATTGTACCAAATCTATCCCTAACATTACTGAACCTAGCCCTAAACTAAACCTCAAGGCAAAACCTACATCTAAACTTAACCCTAACTTTAATATTGTTGATAATCAATTGTCTCTAGAGATTTTGTTGATGATTTAAGTGTCTGTGGATCATCTATAGGGAACCATCCAAATAAAGTGTGACCATTTTTGGTCATAAGAGGCCTATCCATTTGGCTACAGAGTGTATACAAACAGAGGTGGAATAAGAGGTAGAGGTATAAACAATATACATTATGTAAGTAAAATGAGTGTCAGGGTGCTCTATTCCTTGCCCCATTTATTCCTATGGAAAAAACTTGAACTTCTTATTATTCAATTTCTATAGTCAAAAATTTGCACTACTCCTCCTACTGCTTTGGAACTAAATCCATGAAACTTCGCAGGCTTGTAGAGCTGACTGATGCCTGAATAGTTTGCTTTTTTAGCTGATTCGACTCACTGTGTTTGGCTTTTTCATGTCAATAAGTTAAATATTTCATTTCTCATTTTATAAGAAGGCAACATGTCTGAAGTTTTGATGGGCAGCGTACATGAGTGTGTGTGTGTGTGTGTCTCTCTGTATGTTTGTGCGTGTGTTGCTGAGCTAGTGTAGAGTGACTCAGTCCTCACATTCAGACCCTCTGAAAAGAAGGATTGACCCAGCGTTGACACACATACACACACACACACACAGACAACAACTACACAGAGCTGTCCAACTGACCTTTTAACCTTTACGCATACAGACCCCCCCAACCCGTTAAACAAAAGCACAGACACATAAACACAATTGGAGCATTATAGCAGAACAATAAACATTGTATTACATATCAATGTCAATTCCATGTTTTCACTATCACAACAAAACCGAGTACCTCTGAAATTGAAGCTTTACAGAAAAAACATGCTTCAAGGGGATTTCCTACATTTTTCAACAACTCGACAAATAAGTCAATCATTAAGTCATAAAGTCATTCATTGTGGTTTGCTGTGAAATGGTCCATCATAGAGAAATGTACCGACTCAGATTTCTTTACAGTGGTGGTGAAAGGAACCAGGAGTCAGAATGTCTCACAAATATAGTCTTTTTATTTATCATCCACAATGACCAGCAAAACTAAACGTCATCCAAGTTTTGATATGTACTGTTGCTACAGTGTTGCTAGGCCATTGCTATGGTATCCCAGCTGGTTGCTAAGGTGTTGCTAGGCCATTGCTATGGTATCCCAGCTGGTTGCTAAAGTGTTGCTAGGTCATTGCTATGGTATCCCAGCTGGTTGCTAAGGTGTTGCTAAGCCATTGCTATGGTATCCCAGGTGGTTGCTAAGGTGTTGCTAGGCCATTGCTGTGGTATCCCAGGTGATTGCTAAAGTGTTGCTAGGCCCTTGCTATGGTATCCCAGGTGGTTTCTAAGGTTTGAATGAATTAGTAAATGAGCGAGTGAGTAAATGAATGAATGGATGAATGAATATGTTTATGATGGAGTAAATAAATGAGTGAGCAAGAAGTAAATTAATTAATAAATGAATGAATTAATGAATTAATTGATTAAATAATTAATTAAGGAACAATGAATTAATGATTTTATGAGTGAGTGAAAGAATAAATGAGTTAGTGAGTGACTGAATGACCAAATGAGTGACTGAGTACATCAAATTGAGTGAGTGAGGAAATGAAATGAAAAAATGAATGAATGAATAAATGAGTAAGTTAGTCAGTGAAAAAATGAATGAATGAGTGAGTGACTGAGTGTGTGAGTGAGTGAGTGAGTGAGTGAGTGAGTGAGTGAGTGAGTGAGTGAGTAAACAAATGAACTGATGAACAAATGAATGAATGACTCAATGAGTGAGTGAGTAAATGAAATGAAACACTTAATGAATGAATGACTAAATAAGTGAGTGAAATATGAATGAATGAGTAAATGAGTGAGGGAGTGAGTGAGTGAGTGAGTGAGTAAGGAAGTGAGTAAATGAAATGAAAAATGAATGAATGAGTGAGTGAGTGAGTAAACAAATAAATGGATGAAAACATGATTGAATGAATGAGTGAGTGAGTGAGTGAGTGAGTGAGTGAGTGAGTAAATCAATTAAAGAATTAAACAAATGTGACTGTATTTGTGTTGTAAACATTGTGACCCCTGATTCTTCTGTAAAGAGTCTGTAAGTTTATCTGCAATGAACCATTTCACATCAAACCACTGTGAATGACTCGGTTTGCATCTCAACCACTGAAATACACAGAAAGTCTTCCACCTTCCATTTAATCCAGTGTGGTACTCGTTTTACAGACTACATGGGGACACAGGATGCTGACTGTGTGAGTAAGAATAACAAGAATAACACTGGGCGGGGGGGAGGGGGGTGTTACAGAGGCAGGGTATTTGACATTCCTGCAGGCTTTGAAAGCTTCAGTGCAAATCATTTTGTTTCAGTGAAGTTCAATAACTGCCTTCACATAGTTCCAGTGACAGGGCGAGGCTTTTCAGATCTTTCCAGCTGCAGGTTGAATGAGGATTCACCCTTTTTTTTAATTAGGACTAGTTTTAGTCCAAGTTCAGACATTAAAAGTGATTAAAGTGAAAGTCTGATGAAAATCAACGTTCCTTTTAGGCCAAATGTAGCCAATCACCCAAGACAAGTGCTTCTAGTCTAACCAATCAAACCACATCTGTAATTTCAGAGAACCTACATGACGTTTAATCTTTCAAAGATAAACATGTTGCATCAGCGGAAGGTAAGTTCGATCGTAGCCTAGCTAGAATGTAAATTGTCACTATGTTCAAGTTTACAAGCTACTATTATCCAGTTATCCAGTTGCATCAAGTAACATAGTTTCAATGTAGCTTTAAGTTATAACTCAAAATTTACACATGCACGTTTAAGTTCTGCCGTAAATATTAGTTAAAATGGCTGGTCGGTTTGATCGATGGGAAAGCTAGCAGGAAAAATACTCGACCAATTCTGCAGGATAAATACGCCCACTTTCATCGATTGCTGATAGAAAAGATCACAGACCTCTGAGCCACAAATGGGCAACAAAACAGAGACAGGAGTCGTACTTTGTGTCTGGCACTGAGATATTTTGCTACAGGGTCTTTCCAAAACCTGGTGGGCGACTCTGTTCACAAGTCAACTGCGTGCAGAGCAATAAGAGCAGCTCCATCAGTGCTCAGGTTAAGTGACGCTGAGCTTATTATCATGAAATACATAAGACAGACTATTTTTAACATATAGCTAATATAGCTAACATTACCTTTCTGTCATCCAGCAGTTTCAAATAGCGATTACATTAGCTGCAGCTTCGCTAACGTTACCGACCATTCTCAACGTCATTCTGTGCAACAGTGTTTTGATCTACAATCATGTTACACACTACTAGTTAAGACGTACCATAAGTGTCTGTGGTGCAACCGAAATTCTGTGTGTCACAAGTTTTAAACTAACTACTCTCAACGGGAGGTTTAAGACGAACTTTACACCCCAACTTATGATCGAACTTACATTCAGCTGGAGCAATTGACTGTTGGTTTAGCACCAGAGCTTTGGCTACTAAGTCAATCAAACTACTGCAGCTATCTAAATGTTAGTAAAGTGGTCATTTCCTGTGCAGATACAGTGTAAATACTCTCCTGTTAAAATTAGAATGGTTTCGATGGAAAACCAGTAGTTCACCCTGTTACACATGTGTAATTACACAAGAGAAGATATGCTGTTACAACTATAAAGGTACACGTGTGTGATCATATGAGCTTCACTACTAATATATCTGTAACAATGAATACATCACCAGTAGTTACATGGTTGTTGCATTTGTTATTAATGTGTAACTACACAGTTATTAGAGGACACCTAACATAAAGTGGGACAAAAACTAAAGAATTAACTTCAGACACCAAAGTTTTGGATGATTGACAGATCTGCTGCGCACACACACATTAAACACACATGCAGACATGAGCTCATGTCCACTCTCACCTCCACTGGTGGGTGTCGAGGGAGAGAGAGATAAAGAGACAGAGAAGAGAGACAGAGAGAGAAGGAGGAGAAGAATGGGATGAAAAGCAGAAGAAAAGCGGTGTGAAGAGCCTTTTGTAGGAGTGTTTGTGCAGATGTGACCAGCTGTTCCTCTCAGTGCACACAGAGGAACATTGCCCACAGCCCAGAACCTCATGGCTCCACCGGCTCTGAGAGTCTGAGAGGATAATGCGATACGCTCAGAGAGAGAGAGAGAGAGAGAGAGAGAGAGAGAGAGAGAGAGAGAAGGAGAGGAGAAACTGGGACAAGGAGAGAGAAAGTGATAGAAAGACAGAAAGAAATAAGACAGAGAAAAGAGAGAAGAGGAAAGAAGGAGAGACAAAGATAGGGAAGAGAAAGAGAGCAAGAGAGAGATAGAGAGAGTGAAAGAGAAGAAAAACAGAGAAACCAGAGACGGGGATAAGGACAGAGAAAGTCAGAAAGAGAGAGGGTGAGGGGGAAAGAGAGAGTGATGGAGAAAAAAAGAAACTGGTACAATGAAAGAAAAAGACAGAAAGAGAGCAAGGGAAATAGAAAGAGGGAGTGATAGAGAAAGAAAGAGAGAAGACAGACAGAATGAGACAGAAAAACAGAAATAAACTGATAGAGAAAAGCGAGTGGAGAGGAAGAAGAAAGAGGGAGAGCAAGAAAGAGAAAGAGACAGAGAGAAAGTGATAGAGAAGAAAGGACAGGGTGAGTTGAGAAAGAAGACAGAGAGAAACAAAGAGAAATATAAAGAGAGGGAGTGAGAGAGAGAGAAAAAAGAAAAACAGAAAACAGGGACAGGGATAGCAGAGAGAAAGATAGAAAGAGAGAGGGTAAGGGGAATCAATAGAGAGTGACAGAGAATGAAAGACAGAGCGAGAGAAGAGAGAGAGAAAAGGAAGAGAGAGAAATAGAGAGAAAGATAGAGAGCAAGAGAGAATAGAGACAGAGAAAAGAGCGAGTGAGAGACAGCAGAAAGAGAGAGCAGCCTGTGGCAAGGTTAGAGCACTAACACACAGTCCAGAGCCCCGCCCCCCTCCCCCCACATACATCCCCCCAACACTGAATCCATAAATGTTTACAGTGGATCTATATGTGTGAATCTGTACTGATCTGAACTGCAGGTGACTTTGATACAGAAACACACAAATCAACATAAACACAAGCCTCACACACACACACACACACACACACACACACACACACACACACACACACACACACAGAGAGAGAGACTCTGTACACAGCTGTACTTCCGTATCAGTGTGTGTTAAAAACAGTTCGGAGATACAAGAATGAACACACACAGACCAGTCACTCGTATTCCTGACTTTGTTGGGTGTTTCTAGTTGATCATGTAATTTTGTTTTTACTTTTAAATAGAGGAGCAAAGTGGCAGTAATACCTCCAGACCTCTAAGAGCAGAGGTGGGCAGTAACTAGTCACATTTACTCAAGTACATGAACTTGAGTGAAATACTGGATGCATTTGTACTCTCCTGAGTATTTTCACATCATAGGACCAGATCTGCCACAATGAAAAATAAAAAAAAGAAAAATAAATGACTCAGTAAATTAATATATGAATTATAATTGCAAAGAATAATAATATAAGATGATGAATCTAAAAAATACATAAATATACATAGAAATGAATACACCGATCAGGCATAACATTTTGACCACCTCCTTGTTTCTACACTCATTGTCCATTTTATCAGCTCCACTTACTGTATAGGTGCACTTTGTAGTTCTACAGTTACAGACTGTAGTCCATCTGTTTCTTTGCATACTTTGTTAGCCCCCTTTTACCCTGTTCTTCAGTGGTCAGGACCCCCATGGACCCTCACAGAGCGGGTAGTGTTTGGGTGGTGGATCATTCTCAGCACTGCAGTAACACTGATGTGGTGGTGGTGTGTTAGTGTGTATTATGCTGGTCTGAGTGGATCAGACACAGCAGTGCTGCTGGAGTTTTTAAACACTGTGTCCACTCACTGTCCACTCTATTAGACACTCCTACCTTGTCAGTCCACCTTGTAGATGTAAAGTCAGAGACGATAGCTCATCTGCTGCTGCACAGTTTGTATTGGTCATCCTCTAGTCCTTCATCAGTGGTCACAGGACGCTGCCCACAGGACACTGTTGGACGAGTATCTTTGGTTGGTGGACTATTCTCAGTCCAGCAGTGACACTGAGGTGTTTAAAAACTCCAGCAGCACTGCTGTGTCTGATCCACTCAGACCAGCATAATACACACTAACACACCACCACCACATCAGTGTTACTGCAGTGCTGAGAATGATCCACCACCCAAACACTACCCGCTCTGTGAGGGTCCATGGGGGTCCTGACCACTGAAGAACAGGGTAAAAGGGGGCTAACAAAGTATGCAGAGAAACAGATGGACTACAGTCTGTAACTGTAGAACTACAAAGTGCACCTATATAGTAAGTCGAGCTGATAAAATGGACAATGATATGGTCATAATGTTATGCCTGATCGGTGTATATTAATAAATAAAACCTTACATAAATGAATATGTCTGCATTTACTTATATGTCTATTTAGTAATTCCCCCTCTTTTTGAATTAATTTATTTCCATATCTTTTCATTTCTATATTTATTTATTCACCTATTTATTTATTTCTGTATTTCCTTGTCCTTATGGTAATAAAGCGGTTGTCAATTAATGATGTCCTGGCATCTTAATATTCCTATTGGTTGATCGATGTCAGATTCTGTAAATCGATTGTTCATGTCTTGCTCTGTCAGCGGTAACTAAGGACAAGACAGCACAACAAAGGCTGCTTACAGGCAGTAGACAGCCAGAGATCTGAGAGTCTCAGCTGATCTGGCTGAAAATGCATTATTAGTCTTTCAGTTTACATTGATTTTGAGTATTAAAAATATCTGATATTAAATACGCAGCTCAATTTGTAATTAAAAATAAAGCCTGTCCTGCTGTGTATCAGAGTTTTAGCACTCAGCCTGAATCCAAGAGGACAGAAAATCAATAAAAAAACATGGCCACCTCATGCTAATTGTTTATTTTTACTCAATAATGACCAACAGAATCAATCACCATCAAAATTCTTGCATTTTTAGCTCATAGACACTCCAGACTAACAATTTCTGAAAAGGTTTCTGAGGTGAAACTTCTTTTCAGGATCTCTATAAGTAAAAAATGACAAAAATCTGCAGGCGCTAGTTAAATTTTTGATCAAAAATAAGCCAAATTCATTAAGATTTCAAATTTCTGTTAGCATTTACTTGGCAAACAGTGGCATATCTGAGTAGCCCAGGGTCTCCTGGAAATAGCAACATATGGCATGTGTGACTGTTCTCATGTAAATACTTTATAATTGTAATTGTAATTGACCCAAAATACCAAAAAAAAAAAATCTCAAAAATTCTAGGGTTCTAAGGCCTAATAAAGAAACTATTTAACTCAACAAATGTCACCCAGCGGGAATGAAATCGCGCGGCCTTGTGAGAGGCATCTTCAGATATTTAATTTCATTCTCCTTCTAATTACTGAAAGTGTTATGTATTTGTGTCATGTATGTAGATATGTAGATCACAGTATTCCTGTGTAATGTGACAGAATGATGCAGATGCTCGTGGGTAAAAAGTGAATGAGAGGCTTTACTAGTCAAAACAGAATCGTAGTCGGGTCACAAGCAATGGTCAAATCCAGAAAAACAAAATACACAAAAATACAAACATAACCAGGCAGACAGTCCAAAAGGGATCAGGCAAAAGGCAGAACAGGAATAAACAATCAGAAATAAACAATCAGTAGCTCTGTAGAAAGAAGCAATACCTCACAATGAGACTATCTACAAGCCCGGGCTTTAAACTAAACTAATCAAAGAAGAACAGGTGTTACTGATCAGTACTCTGGGGAACTGGAGCGCTGATTGGAGCGTGAGAGTGAGGCTGGAGTCATGTGATCTCCCAGGGCATTCTGGGAGATTGAGTCCAAAGAGAGGTCAGAGCCAAAGGTAGTCATGACATCCTGTTTTGAACCTGAGGATAAAGAAACTGTGCAGTGGTCCTAAAAGCAGAGGTGCAGATGTCCATTAAAAGGTTTTGTTATTATATTTCTGTGAGTTTAACAGGACGTCTATTACTGAAGGAGCTCAGAGTTTGATAAATGGTAGAAGCTAATTCTTTGCTGAAGTGTTAAGTAGCAGACCTGTAAAAACAGACGTGGCAGATTTGTACCTGGTTCGATTCACAGATCTCGTTGGTAATCACTCAGCACCTCTCCAGGTAAACTAATCCAGCTGGAACAGGCCTTTAGCTTTTGCAGCACCAAGTGTCGTGATAGTTTTATGCCACTGAGACAGTCATGAGTGACAGGGCTGACACTTTCTGGGGAGTCAGAGATGTTCCTCATGGTAGTCTCTTTCTGCAGGACCCCCAGGGGTCTCTCTGCTGGCAGAATCAAAATCCACTTGGATCTGACTTGGACTTTTGATCTGCCAGATCAGGAATTTTAATATTTAATATTAGCATCACAAAAAAGGGAGAAAGACCCAGAGAGAGAGAGAGAGAGAGAGAGAAGGAGAGAGAGAAGGTGAGAGAGAAGGAAAGAGATGAGGAGAGAGAGAGAGAGAGAGAGAGAGAGAGAGAGAGAGAGAGAGAGAGAGATACAGAAACCAAAAGAGGGAAAGAGAGAGAGCAAAGTGAATAGAGAGAGTGATAGAAAAAAAGACACAGAGAGGGAGGAGAGGAGAAGGAAGAGATAGAAAGAGAGAAAAAGCAAGAGTATGGGGAGAGATTGGTGTGTAGAAAAGGTGAAGTCTCCAGAATGTTGTCCACTGTTTTTGGCAGCGTGAGTGATTTTAATCCGGGACATTTGACAGGCGGCACAAGCGGCCACTCACAGCAGCTCGAGGTGATGAGAGACTGATGGGAACAGGAAGTGGCTCTCCAGCAGCTGAGTGGACTTATCAGAGAAATCCTGACCAGGACTGGAACATAGCAGGACACACACAAACACACACACACACACACACACACACACACACCTAATATACATTCTCTAACAGGAAAGGAATGGAAAGAGCTCTCCTCTCTCTCTCTCTCTCTCTCTCTCTCTCTCTCTCTCTGTGTGTGTGTATTTGGAGAGCAAGGTTCATACACCATGTTTCACCTTGACTTTGCCTTTGACCCTGAACTTCTGTCTGCCAGACGCCTGGTGTGCACGTATGTGTGTGTATTTAGCTCTTCATGGGGACCAAATGTCCCCAGGAGGATGTGTCTGGGGGAAGCTGTGGGGACATTTGGCTGCTCCCCATCAGGAAAAATACTTTTTTTAGTTTTGAAGCACAAACTGCAGCTTTCATGAGAAAAGCTAAAAGAAGCCAAAGCTGATCTTTCGGTTTCTTTTTGGTTTGTTTTGTTTTTATACACTGCAAAAATGATATTTTAACAAAACATATAATCTTAAATGTAGTCTAAATATCTAACATTTCTCATTTTGAGATTGTTGTAATCTTATTATAAGATTATTTAAGAAAGACAATAAATTATGAGAAATATGCTCGAAACAATTAAAATTATCAGATAAAAAATGGAACAAATCTTTAGTGTAAAGATAGTAAACAATCTTACAATAACCTTACAACAGTCATAAAATGATAAACATTAGATATTTAGACCACATTTATCATGATTTCTCTTGTTAAGATGTGTGTAGAGTAGCCCAAACTCATACTCCACTAACAGTATGAACACTTGTATAAAGAATGACTCAAGTAAAGAGTTGAAATCTCTTACAAATTACATTACTGGCCGTCCTGCGGTAAAGCTAATCCAGCTCCAATAGGGCTTTGTGCACCCCAGTCTGTGGAGAGATCTAAGCATTTACATGTCTGAATGTATCTTAAATATTCCACCCAGTATTGGTCCAGACCACAAGTTTTAATTGTACTAAACTTAAACAAGGTATTATTTACACCATTACAAGCGTATCTTCTTGTTACATGATAATATCTTAGTTAGATTAGTAGTATTCAAACCTTCAATTACAGTTCTGGTCTTGGCATTTACAGATGTATTACACTTGAAAAAACATGTTGGGGTTACAATTTATTTCTATTTTAAAATAAAACAAGTTATTTTAACAATTACACCTTTAAAATGAATCATATAGAATTCCAAGCACCACAGAAGAGCTCGTCCTCACAGTCATGGGTAAAGTGCCATATTTTGAGGTAAAAATGTGTTTTGCAGTTTTAACTGCAATAATGTATACATGACTATAAAATGTATAATTTAAATGACAAAATAAATATTATGAAATATATAATGACAGTTGTTGTCCCCAGGAGTCGTGTCACTGGTGTAACCGTGTAACAAAAAACTCTTATTTTGAAATAAACACCATACTGATGACATCACTTGACTTCCTTTTACCTGTTTTACGAGGATCTATGAAGAAAAGCACATGGTGAGTCCACTGTGTCTTTCAGTTATCAGAAATTTCTCATGATTTCATATGAAGCTTTTAGTTGACGTCACTGGTGTGACCGACTTTATTCTTAGGTAATTGTGTAAACAATAGAATACAAATGGATTAAATTACATATTTTCGTGGATGTTCCATGACTGACAACATGTGGTTTGATGCTCTGTAGCAGCATTATTGTAAAATGCATTGTTCATTAAAAACGTCACTGGTGTTACCTTTCTTATGTGTAACACCGATGACGGTCAGTAACACCAGTGACTCCTATGAACAGATAGAAAAGTGGACGTTTCTGTAGAATGACCTGTTAGAAAGAAACAGTTTCAACTGAGCAATAAGGCCAGTAAGGTGAATGTAGCCAAAGTTTCCGGACCAGGTTTCTTTCACTCTCGCTCTCATATGAACTATTTGTGCATACAAAGCTATCGAGGGTCCACTGTGTGGGACTGTTTTCCCTCCTTATCTTACGGTGGTCCTGCTGAGACCTTTTTTTGAACTGGCCCAGCCATTCTGACGAGGTGAAAGCTAAAATTCATCTACGCATCGACACGGCGACATGAAAGAACAAAGGTGGAAAAACACAGAGAAACACATTGACCTCTTTACACGCCGGGGTCGCGGCCGAACAGCGGCCGCAATAAATCACGCAGAGTCGCCTTCAACACATCTCCAGCCACAGACGCGCACACACATGCAACCATCTCTCCTGAGCAGATACACTCACTCACGCACACAGGAAGACGCAGACGAAAACACACACCTCTGAATGGCGTGGCTGGGTCGGGTCAGAAGGAAGGCCGGGTTTGTCTAGCATGGCGGAGTCGTCTGGCTCTGTGTTTTCTTTCCTCTATTCTCCTTTTCTTCTCTTCTGCGGGGGGGAAAAAAGGCAGGATGTGTATATCTGTCAGCGAACATTCACTGAGTCACCTGTAAGGAAACAACCTCGCCAATAACTGCTGACACAAGCAGCGGAGATCCAGCAACACATCCTTATTTCTGCCTCATGTGCACACACAGAGACCAAGTGGCATAAACACACCTATACTGAAATGTGCCCAACATCACTGTCCTCTGTTTCCATTATCTAAACATGGGGGGGAAATGAAGCAAGGCGTGAACGGGAGTGACCGCTGAAGTGACCGATACATAAACTATCAACACACCCAAAAGGGAATGAATCAGAATCGAAATCGTGGTCTCGTATCTCCAAAATCGTAACTTTACAGGAGAAGGAAAAAACATACTTTACTTTTAATGTAAGTCAATGGAACCAGACTTTTTTCCAAGTAATTTCGGGCCATTTCTTTTGGCCCATTCATTATGAAATTTGCAAACAATATAAAGGACAATGGACATTTTCAAATTATGTCAAAAACTGAAAAACACTAAAAATGGAGAGACAATGTTTTGTTCTGACAGCAGCGATATATAATTTGTAGAGTGTGAGGTCAAAATTCTAAAGTTTTAGGTAATTATTAACTGCCCAACCCAAAGTTCTAATGGATAAGTATGTGATATAATGTGTTTTATACAACAGTTAGTTCCGGCCATGCAAGCTGATTGGCTGAGAAGCGTTCTAACCATTCTGTTATTTCACCATAACAGCACGACTTTTTCACAAACACTGTATCACTCTGCTGAGACGCCGTTGCTAAGCAACGACTTTGACAGCTGTAGGAGATGCTCAACACATTTAAACGTTTTTACTTTTTAATTTGCCACAAACAGAAAATGGATACTTTTAAGATCACATTTGACCGACAGCCGATTTGGTCAGACTCTGAAGGTGAGACTACACTAAATTCCCAAACTGTCATCACCACTGAGCAGCTTTTCAGTCGGCAGCTGTGACAGAAGAACAGATAAACAACCTGGAATCAGCCAGAAATGAACCCAACACCATTCGCCAAACTAAATGAGGTGTAAGATGCTTTACAGACTGGCTGGAACAGAACAACATTAATACTGATCTGGCAAAAAATGACAAAACTGAGCTGAACTTGATATTGCGGCAGTTTTATGGCTGACTGTACTTCAAAAGGCGAGGCTTACAGCAGACTGTGCAGCGAGTGGGCGGAGCTCGTTACTCTGACGTAGCAACAAGCTGCTTGTTAAGGAACTATGGTTTGGCAGAAGGAACTGTGAACATTAAAACATATTAAATGCCGCGTTCACGGCCCAGTTTATTAATTTATTACTGTATTTATTTAACTGTTGTATAAAAGCAATAGAACACTCAAGGTCGTGTGTTATCGCGAATACCTTGCATTTTTGTTTTCGTTTTGTTTCGTTAGTGAAGATAATGGTTATATTTAGAATAATTTCATGCTTGAATGGTTCTTGGTATGGTGAAATGATATATATAGATCCGGCTGTAAAAAGGTTCTATTTACCACCAAAAAGTGTTCTTCTATTGTATACAAGCTTGACATTGTAAACAATAGAAGAACGCTTTTTGGTGCCACCATTTTCAAAAAGGTTCTCTAAAGAACCATATACAACACACTCTCTATCTGAAGAACCATTACCATGCAAAAAAACAAGCATGATATTGTTCTATGTAGAACTCATGGTTCTAAATCTACTGCCTTTTCCAAAGATCCCTTGAAGAACCAATTGTTTTAAGAATGTATGATTACACTTACCACCTTGCTACTCCAAATAATTATGAGGCTTTGTTTACCATTTCCTTTATCAGTTTAATAGCTAGAACCATGTTAGTCATTTCAGTGTGATTTTGATTGTTTTGGTACCTAAATTAATGCCACAGCACTTTGAAGTTCGTATACCCTTTAAAGAGGAGGTTTTTTCAAGGGTTATTTAGTACAGAAAATGGTTCTATATAGAACCATGAGCATTCAAAAAACAGTGTGCATGATTACTCCGTTCTTTGCATCATGAAAGGGTTCTTCAGATTGATGGAGAATGTGTTGCATATGGTTCTATGTAAAACCTTTTTGAAAAGGGTTCTATATAGCACCAAAAAGGGTTATTTCATTGCACAAGCTTGGCAGTGGAACAATAAAAGAACCCTTTTTGCTGCTACACAGAACCCTTTTCAAAAAGGTTCCATATAATACCATCTACAGCACATTCTCTGTCAATCTGAAGAATGTGCTGTGTTTGGTTCTACATAAAATCTTATTGAAAAGGGTTCTATATAGCACCAAAAAGGGTTCCTCCATTGGAAAAGTTTGGCATTGTAACAATAGAAGAACCCCTTTTTGGTGCTATATAGAACCCTTTTCAAAAGGGTTCTGTATAGAACCATCTAGAGCACATTCTCCATCAATCTGTAGAACACTTTCATGATGCAAAGAACCCCTTAAACATGCAAAGGGTTCTTTGAATGTTCATGATTCTACATAGAACCATTTTCTTTACTTAAGCCTTTTTTAAGACTGTAGCTAAGCTAACATCACAGCCAACATCAAAATCTACTGTAGCATGGCTGAAGTTGCTTTAAGGGATTTGCTGATATTTTCCCCACTGTATTTGCCATAGATACCAAAATTATGGAAAAACAGAAGATATGAGAATATGTTGGCTTTATGTTTAGGAATGAATTTGGTGCCATCTACAAATAGAAGTAGAGGTATTCCAATGAGTGAAGAGGTATTCCAATGATCCCAGTGAAGATGAGCGAGACAAGGTCTCTTAGACCAAGTTAGAAGATGATTCAGTCACGGATCTTTGCTATATATAAATATCAAGACAATATCACACAAAAAATACATGTGAAATAAGTATAATTTGAAAATAATGAAGGTAAATTTGACAAGAACTGAGTTTTGCACTACAATTTCTCTGTAATTTGAATGGATTTTTTCCGTAAATCTTGTCCAACCTCTAAACAACAGCTACGAAAAAACATTTGTGGGTGGGGCATGGAAAGTATGGAAGGTGAATGGGTGAAATCAATCTAGTAACTTGTATTTAACACCGAGACTTGAGGCCTAAAGGTCTCTAATCTTAACCAGGGTTGCCAGGTGCCCTCTGTATGACTCCGGTGGGAGCAGATCTGCAGCTTTTAAACAGGCTTAAGTCTGGGAGGTGCACTGGAGTCCTGATGTAAAAATACACACTCAGCAACGCGTGCAAGTCTTGAAGACAGTCCAGAGAATTCAGCTGCCTATTGTCTCTGCTACTCAGAGTCATGTTACACATGCTGTGCCATCACATGGCCCTGCTGAACAATGCTCTGTAAGGCACTGGAGGGGGGATCGGGATTATTTAAACTGAGGCTAACTTTTTCCACAAGGCCGCACCAAAGCCCTCCTCTGAGTCCACAGCTCTTGTTTTTTCCATCTCGAGGGGTTCGTTCCTCGATTCCTGTTCATTGTTCCTCTTCCCTCTTCACGTTCCAGCTCTTTTTTCCAGTTCGCCCTCCTTCCTTCATCCCTCTTTCTCAGCTGTTTCGTCTTGTCACAGCTTAGCAGTGTGACAGCAGCATGTGATGGTAGCATACCACAGTAACCAAAGCACTTCACAAAAGGGCCATGCATGTGGGTGTGGGTGGGTGAGAGAAAGGCTAAAAGAAGACTTTGTTTTGAGTCCACTGTAGATGCTCACCTTGTCTTTGACTAATATGCAACAATACGTCTTTTTATTGCAAGCTGGATGTAATAGATTCTATTAAAGCTGCACTATGTACGTTTTTTTTTTGTTAAAACTGAAAGAAGTAGCATTACGGAGTCAGGAGAAAAAAAAAACATTAAAATATCGCTCCTGTCGGAAGAAAACCTTGTATCTCTATTTTTGTCATTTTTCAGTTTTTGACATCATTTGAAAATGCCTGTTGCTCTTTGCATTGTATGTAAATTTCATGATAAATGGACCACAGGAAATGGCCCAAAATGACTTCAAAAAAAGTCTGGTTCCATTGACTTACATTAAAAGCAAAGTAGGTTTTTTCTTTCTCCTATAAAGTTATCATTTTGGAGATATGAAGTTTTGTTCCAACAGCAGTGAAATGTTGTGGGTGAGCTGCTACGAGCAAACTGTACACTATAAACAACACATTCTGTCTCTAACTAGACACATCAGTGTGTTCAGTTGGTGACGACACATTTTGTGTTACTTTTAACCCAGAATGTTTTGAAATATTTCTATACCCAGTTATGGATAACACATTTTGGGTTGCTTTTAGCACAGAATGTGTTAAATCAGAAAACAATATAAAGAAGAAGTGTTAAAATGGGTAACACAAGTTAGTGTGTTGTTATTTAACACATGACTTTTTAAGTGTAACACCTGAAATAATAATTTTAAAGTCAGAGGTGGTGGGTCAGAGTTTTCCAGACCACATCATGCGTCTTTATGTATTAACGTCAAACGCACAGACTCAGAAGACACGCCCTTCATCAATGTTTGGCCGAGTTCTCTTTTAACACACTTTCAATTCACCTGCAATCACCAGATTCATCTACTTGTCTGGGTCTGAAGCACACTAAACAACACAAATTGTTAATCGTTTAATTGCATGCAATTACACATTTCCACCAGAGAGGTCTCCAAATCCCCAGGAGTTATATAGTGCTGCTTTAAATCAACTGGGGAACCTTCAGGGCCTCCTGGGCCTTCAGAGACTTTATGCAAAACAAAAAGCTGCATGTCTGTAGTTTTAAGGTTTATTTTTATGAATATATTCATCATGTTTGTTGTATTTCAACTCTGCAAGTAGTGTATTAATACTTTTATTTCAATGTTAAGTTTTGGTTGCCCAGTGAAAAATTGTTTAATCAGCCATTTTTTCTCCACGGTGTCTAGGCTAGATACTGCCAAGCAAGCCTATTGGTTAGGACTTAAAGAGATGGACTGAAGGACATGTTAGATTAGGAATGGATTCAACTACTAATGTTTTGATTCCCAATGGGTGGGAATGTGATTCTAGGCCAGGGATGTCAAAAAAAAGGGTCATGTTAAAATCCGTGGATCAGAGAAAAATAAACATTTTATTACATTTTTAATGTTGTGCTGTAACCTGAACTGACCATTGTTTATTCAAAATATATACAAGAATACTTGAAACACATTCAAAATTTAAATGTCAACAGGTGCTCAGTCAGCTTTACACCTACCTATTTACTTGAGCTAGACACCAGGCATCCATTCTCTGCAGCAATTTCTTTAAGATTCGGGCTCAGTTTCTGAGCTGCTGAGCTGAAGTTAAGTGTTTATATTGGTTGAACTGCAGCTGAAATGCATTTTGGTGATATAACTGGTGTGGAATTGTGCAGAATTGTGTAGAATTGAGGTGTAACCACTGTCCCATAGACTGTTGTTGGGGTAGGAGAGTTGGAGCACATTACGTTGCAGTGCATGCTGGGGACTGTTGTCCAGTAAGTTGTGAAACAGGCTG
Source organism: Colossoma macropomum (assembly GCF_904425465.1). Classification (NCBI taxonomy): domain Eukaryota; kingdom Metazoa; phylum Chordata; class Actinopteri; order Characiformes; family Serrasalmidae; genus Colossoma; species Colossoma macropomum. The sequence goes on from NW_023494795.1 coordinate 7,571,616, forward strand.
ATATTAATAGAAAATTAAAATATTTTTGAGGCCAGATAGAATTGTGTGGCGGGCCTGATTCAGCCTTGTGTTTGACACATGGGCTGTAGGCCTTCTGAAATTTCTAGAAATGTCACAGACTACAAAAACAAGGGGTAGTCAAGTAGTCAAGTCAAGTGGTAATCAAGTTTTGGTCAGTTTTATTAGTGTTAAGGAAACGTTACATTGGAAATTTGCTATTATCCAACATGCAAAATATTCTTACCTTGAACACTTCAAATTACTGCAATTGCTGTAACTGCACCCCCCCACCCCCAATTAAAGCTACACCTGTGTTAATATTGTCCAACACAGCTGTAATTAATGTTGATATATTTTCAGTTTGTGAGTCAAACAGCCCCCCGCTTCATTTTTCAAGTGTAAACACTCATAACACAGATGTAAACATGTGTGAGTGTCACACAGCATGACATCTTCATTTCTGATGGAAGCATGTGCAGATTATCATACTAATGTCTCTCCATTGTTTACGAAAGCACTCAGAAACTCTTAGGAGCTCTTCATCCTTCCCCCATTACCACCATTTAGCGAGCGCACGCACACACACGTGCGCGCTGAGCCATTATCAGCTCTTATCCGCTGTAAGTCTCTGAGACTTTGAGGAAAATGGCACGCTGTTGCTTAGGAGCTCAGTTAAGACAGACACAATAACTCAGATACAGCAGGACAGATGCCTCTGATTTTTTTCCATTCTCTCTCTCTCTCTCTCTCTTTCTCTCTCTCTGTTTCTCTTCCTCACTCTTTCTCTCTCTCTCTGTCTCTGTGGTTTTAAGTATTAGAAGGTCAACAGCTGGTTGCTTATCCCGACTTGAATGCATTAACCTTGCAGGCCCTTTTTGTGCTGAGAGAGAGAAAGAGAGAGAGAGAGAGATGGGGGGATGAGATAAAAAGAAAAAGAAAGAAAAATAAAAGAAAGAAAGAAGAGAGAAAAGAGAAAAAAGACAAAGAAGAATGAGTGAGTGAGGGAAGAAAGAAAGAGAAAAGAGAAAGAAGAGAGAGATAGACTGAGAGAGACAGCGATAGAAACAGAAAGAGAGAAAAATGAACGAAAGAGAAGATGGAAGGAAAAAAGAAAAGACAGGCAGAGAGAAAGAAAAATCGAGCATGAAAAAAAAAGAGTGAGGGAAGAAAGAGAAGGAATAGAGAGAATGGGAGGGGGAGAGAGTGAGAGAAGAGTGAAAAAAGAGAGACACAGACAGAAGAGAAAGAATAAAGAGAGAGAAGAGAGAGAAACATGCAGAGAGAGAGATAATAGAAAGAAAAAGAGAAAGAGAAAAAGACTGAGAGAGAAGGGGTGGAGAAAGACAGAGAGAAATAACAGAGAAAGACAAGACGAAAGACAGAGAGAGAAGTAAACAGTGAGTGGAGAAGAAAGAGAAAGAAGAGAGAGATAGAAAGAAAGAAAGAAAGAAAGAAAGAAAGAAAGAAAGAAAGAAAGAGAGAAAGAAGAGTGAGAGAAGAAAAAAGAGATGAAAGAGAAAAAGGGAAGAGAGAGAAGGAAGAGAGACGGAGAGAGAGAGAGAGAGAGAGAGAAAGATAAGGGGTAGAGAGAGAAAATAAGGATAAAATGTGTGGGTTAATAAAAAAAAAATAATAATAATAATAATAAATGCTAGAAATCTGGTTCTTATATAAATGTAAAACCTGTAGGTGATGTTTGAATGAATGAACATATTTCCAAAGCAAATGTGTTATAACAGTATAACAGCCAGGTAGTTATAACACTAGTCTATGATTACTGCAGACACTGGCACAAAGAGTGTTTTTGAACTCCTCAAGTAAACATGGCCATGGGACACACCCACACTCCTCTCATCTGCTTTAAACACACACACACACACACACACACACACACACACACACACACACTTAACCCAACCTGATATCATCACTCTTCTCCTCTCATCTCCTCCTCATACCGCTGTGTGTACCATCTGAATCATTCATTACTGTGAAGAAAACACACTAAATACTCACACAAAACAAACACCAGGTAAGTCTAAACCGCCGGGCTTCAAGGCCTAATATGTGCCAGGATCTGCTGCGGCCTACGTCGTCTTTCTGAGCGTGTGTGTTTGTGTGTGTGTGTGTACTCAGTATTGGGTTGTGTGTGTTCAGGTTGGCTCTGTATTCAGATGACAATGGAAACAGGTGGTTCAGAGTTTACCTGTTGACTCAGGCTTATATGTACACGCAGCTGCTGCAAGTCACTTCACGCCAGTCTGAGTCAAGTCTCGAGTCTCTGAAGTGCACGTCTGAGTCGAGTCTCGAGACTCTGGAGAGCACATCTGAGTCGAGCCTCAAGTCTCTAGAGTGCGAGTCTGAGTTGAGTCTCAAGTCTTTAGGGCAAGAGTCTTAAATGAGTCTCGAGCCTCTGGGGTGCAATTCTGAGTCAGGTCTCGAGTCGCTGCAGTGCACGTCTGAGTCAAATCTCAAGTCTCTGAGGTGCAAATTTGAGTCAAGTCTCGAGTCTCTGGGCTCAAGAGTCCCCGGAGTGCAAGTCTTAGTCGAGTCGCGAGTCTCTATGGTGTGAGTCTGAGATGAGTCTTGAGTCTCTAGGGTGTGAATATGAGATAAGTTGTAAATCTCTGAGGTGCAATTCTGAGTCAAGTCTCGAGTCTCTGAAGTGCAAGTCTGAATCAAGTCTCGAGTGTCTGGAGTGCGAGCCCAAGTCAAGTCTTGAGTCCCTGGAGTGCAAATCTGAGTCAAGTCTCAAGTCTCTAAGGTGCAAGTCTGAGTCAAGCCTTAAGTCCCCCAGATTTAGTATTCCCAGTCAAGTCTCAAATGACTGGGGTTCAAGTCTGAATCGATTCTTGAGTCTCTGAGGTGCAAATGAGTCTCTGGGGTGAGAGACAGATTCAAGTCTTAAGTCTCAGGGTTTCAAGTCTGAGTCAAGTCTTACATCTCTAGGGTGCAAGCCTGAGTCAAGCCTTAAGTCAAGACAGAATCAAGTCCTAATGCTGTGGGGCATGATTGAGCTTCTGGTTTATGAGTCTGAGTCAAGTTTTGTGTCTCTGGGGTGCAAGACAGAGCGAAGTCTTAAATCTCTGGAATACAAGTCTGAGTCAAGTCTTGAGTCTCTACGGAGCAAGTCTGAGCCAAGCCTTAAGTCTCTGGGGTGTGAGTCCAAGTCAAGTATTGAGTCTTTGAGGTGTAAAACAGAGTCAAGTCTTAACTCACTGGGGTGCAATTGAGCTTCTGGGATGTGAGTCTGAGTCAAGTCCTGAGTTTCTGGGGTGCGAGACAGAGTCAAATCTTGAGTCTCTCAGGTGCAAGACTGAGTTGAGTCTCGAGTCTCTAGAGTGTGAATCTGAGTCAAGCCTTAAGTCTCTGTGGTGTTTCTGAGGTGCAAGACAGAGTCAAGTCTTAATGCTCTGGAGTGTGGTTGAGTTTCTGTGTATGAGTCTGAGTTAAGTCTCGCATTTCTGGGGTACAAGACACAGTCAAGTCTTGAGTCTCTCAGGTGCAAGCCTGAGTTGAGTTTCATGCACATGGAGTGCAAGTCTGAGTCGAGTCTAGTCAAGCAAGACTGAGTCAAGTCTTAAGTCTCTGGGGTGTGGATCCAAGTCTTAACTCTCTGAGGTGCCAATGAATCTCTAGCGTGCAAGTCCAAGTCAAGTCTCAAGTATCTGAGGTGCAAGACAGAGTCAAGTCTTAAGGTTCTTGGGTGCGAGTCTCAAGTCTCAAGTCACTGGAGTTTGAGTCAGCATTGCATCTTGGCATCAAGTCCCTGGCATTTGAATCCAAGTCAAGTCTTGGGTATCTGGAGTGCAAGTCTGAGTCAAATCTCTAGTGTCTGGAGTAAAAGTCTGAGTCAAGACTTGAGTCTGGGGTGCAAGTCTGAGTCAAGAGTCTCTGGGGTGCGAATGCATTGTACAAAAGCCTTTCATTACAAAAAAAAACCTTCAATCTGATGGACAGAATAGAAGCACTACACAAAATAAAGGCAGTGTTTAAAGAAAAGTGGTGAGGCAACTGGTAAAGTAAGTAACAGCTAATCCAGCTGAAGCTTTAAGCTCTAAAAGTGTGATTTGCAACATAGTAAAACTTCAGTGAGATTGGCTGATCAGCTGAATTAGCTATGGCACGACTGGCAGGCAGAATATGATACTATTGGTTTTGAATGGTGAAAAAATGACAAAAATGAACCAGTCAGAATGTAAACAAGTAAAGACAGAGATAAAAAACAGAAAAAAGGTAGGAAAACGATGACATCCTAACAGAAGTAGCAGACATAACTACACATTAAAGTGTGAAATTTGTAATGGAAATGGAAAGAGAGATTAGGTAATGGACAGAGAGAGAGAAAGAAGGAAAGGTGGCAAGAAAGAGAGAGAGTTAGAACCAATTTTAGCTGGACATTCAACACCAATAATACACCACAAGAAATACCTATGCTATGCGATGCTTGAGGTCTCCCACCACCCTGTCACCAGATATTATTTGGATGGACCTTGATAGTATTTGACTGCCATGTCTGTCACTGCTGAGCTGAATACAGTCCACCAATACTAACAATAATAATTACTTTTTATCAGTGGTAGGGCTGGGTATCCCTCAAAAATGTCCAATACAATACAATCCTGATACCTTGACCTTAACAAGCTGCAAGTGGGTGTGGCTTAAGCCAAAAATGAATGTGATATGCTGGAAGTAGATACATTTACAAACCACAACAGCCACTTTTACATGCAGCCTCAGAACACGTCCATGTATACGTGTTCTGATTGAACGAGGTGGGTAATCCAGTAAATAATCCATTAAATAAAAGAATAATAACCATGTAAACGCCTGTATCTGATTACATTCCCAATCTGAAAGTTTAAATATGTTCTGATCATGTGTGTCGCGTCATAGTGAAAGTATATACCGTTCAACATGGCGGGAGCAGTAACTGGTCTGCAGAGGAGACAAAGTTTATGCTCTGATCTTTAAAAGACGGCGGTGGGATGAACGTCCAGCTTACGTGTCTCAGAACACGACGTCTTCCTCTCGGCCTTCTTTAATAAGGACATGTGAAGGACGTTTTCCTGAGTCTGACATCATTAAGTAATTAAAAACACAAGCACTGCTCACTGCTGCTCATCTCACTCTGACTGGACCTCACATGATGCTCGTTGTCATGGTAACGTCTACACTAAGTGTTCTCTGCACATGAATGTAATTTTGATCAGATGCAAAACCAACCTCAGAGGTGAACCCTCAGGGCCTTCTAGGACTTCAAAACTACAGCAGCACTGCTGTGTCTGATCCATTCGTACCAGCGCAACACACACTAACACACCACCAGTCAGTGTCACTGCAGCGCTGAGAATGATCCACCACCCAAATAATACCTGCTCCTGTAGGGGTCCTGACCATTGAAGAACAGGGTAACAGAGTATGCAGAGAAACAGATGGACAGTCTGTAACTGTAGAACTACAAAGTGTCCTATATGATAAGTAGAGCTGATAAAAAGGAGTCTACATACAAGAAGCTGATCAGTTTGTCCAATCAATATATTTGTTATATCTCACTGGAAGGTTTAATTTGACTCATACTTTTGGTTAAAGATCAATGAACATCAATGCTACTGGTACAGTTTGTAATTTACAGTTAAGCACAATAGAAAGAAACAGCGAGTGCGAAACACAGAGAGAGAAAGTGGAGGGGGTCTATTAGGATTAAAAACTGATGGACCCTCTCCCACTTCATCCACAGTTTACACCCAGACTTAATCCCCATAAAAAGTCTGACACTAAACAGAAGAATCTTTGCATTTATTTAAACACACACCACACACTGCTTATACTAAGACACACACTGCTTGGTCAGTCACGGACACCAGGCAGAAGTGACTTAATCACCGTTCAAACATACTTGCTCCCTCAGATGGATGGACTCACTTAAGTGGATTTGAGCTGAGCCGGGCAGACGCTGGGCGTTTAGAGGAGGAGAATCTGCATGTTCTTAATTCTGATCTCCTCTCAGCTCCTCTCAGCTCCCTAAGCCCCCTTTAGCTCTTAATTCCCACCACACAACGGCTTTATGAGCCCTTTCTTTCGGACAAACCTCGCAAACACACAACACACGCTTAGTGTCCTTCGCAACCCTGAATTAATACTCTGTTGAAATCCCATAATGTGGTGGAGTCCAATATGGGGTATGTATGGAGAGAGAGAGCGAGGACAGTGCTTAATTCTTACACTAATCTGTGAAAGGCTTTTATGCTGGAAGTGAAGCTGGGCTGATCTGGCCTTGTCTTCATTTTAGTTCTGCTGTGGATATGACTGACTCTGTGGTGGGTTATGCTGATTCCGACGAGCCTCGGAAATCCCTGCAATTACATGCTTTCATTCACGCCGAGACAATGGGCTTAAGAAAGGACCTGGAAATGTGTCTTTATTGACTTTGATGAGTCCTGAATGGATGCTATACACATCTGACTTGCAGCAGAGTTGATACGAAGTCCAGGTTCTGAAGGAGGACATGAGCATCATCAAACATCAACTTGAAAAGTCATTAAAAAAGAAATTAATGCACGTCACACATTCACAAACAAAGAAACTTGTGAAATATCAGCCTCAAGCCAAAATGTACATGATTTTCCATTTATCCCAAGTGCAATCAACTGGCCAAGATGAATGTTCACTGCACACATTTTGTTTCTTTAGTTCAGAAACAGAGCTTGGAACATTGCCTAACAAACACTGGAAGTCAATAGTCACCCAAACCAATTTCGTAAATACATGGCTGAAACCTTTCTCAATCATCTCAAACCGCATCCAGGTCTTAGTTTAGGTTGCACAGACAAGTTGGTGTGGTTTGGTACAGAGTATGACTCACTATGAACTATAAAAAATAAAAAAAAACTTCACACACTTCTTTCCTTAGTACAATTTGGTATCATTCCATGCAAGACAAGCAAAGACAAGGCTAAAGGAATTCACAACACAATTCACTCCTCCTATTTATTGTGTTCAGGGGTTCCAGCCACACTCATTGTGTATGAAATCACGCAGGTAGCCATGCAATCTCCATAGACAAACACTGGCACCGTCATAGGATGCCACCTTTGCCACAAGTGAGTTCACCAAATTTCTGCCCTGCTTGATCTGCCCTGGTCAACTGTAAGTACTGTTGTGAAATGGAAGCATCTAGCAGCAAAGCTAAGTCACAGAGTGAAACCCAAAGAGTGCAAGTACTGAACAGTCCAAGTACTGAAGTGCATAGCAGGTGAAAACAGTTATCCTTTGTTCTCTCACTACAGAGTTCCAAACTGCCTCTCGAAGCAACATCAGCACAAGAACTATGTGTCGGGAGCTTCACGAAATGGGTTTCCATGGCCAAGAAGCTGCACAGCCTAAGATTACTATGCACAATGCCGAGCGTCAGCTAGAGTGGTGTTAAGCATGCCATCACTGGACTCTGGAGCAGTGATAGATGAATCTGGCTTGGAGGATGCCAGGAGAACGCCAGCATGCCTAGTGCCAGCAGTAAAGTTGGGTTGTGGAGGGATAATGATATGGGGCTTTTTTCAGGTATTGGGCAACTTAGTTCCAGTGAAGGAATGTTAATGCTACAGCATACAAAGACATTTTAGGCTTATATGCTGCCCACTTTGTGGCAACAGTTTAAGGAAGGCCCTTTCCTGTTCCAGCATCAGTGGATGCACCCTGTGCAAAAAGTGACCTCCTTAGAGCTCATGGTTTGATGAGTTGGTGTGGAGAAACTCTGCGGCCTGCATAGATCCTTGACCTCAGTCCCTCCGAACACCTTTAGGATAAATCGGAAAGCTTTGCCAGAAGAGAGTAGAGGCTGTTATTATTGCCATATCACTGCCCATGATTTTGGAATGTCCAACAAGCTTATATAGGTGTGATGGTCAGGTGTCTACATATATAGTCTAGCTAGCTGTCCATTTGATGCCCTCAATGTAGGAAAAAAACTCCTAAAATGTCAACTGGTTTCAATAAAACCATAGATAAAAGGATGTGCTTAGACTTTTGTGACAAATACAAACAAATAAAACGAGTCACAGTGGCTAAAATAGATTATATTTCAAGATTGCCACTTGGTACATCTTCCGTCCACCATATTGAATGGCAGGTTGTCTGGGAAGCTTGTTGTCACCTTGGATTGTGGGACTGCTTCATTGGTTAAGGATATTCTATGATGCTGCCTTAAATTTTGCTGAATTTCTTTCGATAATTTTCTAATTTAACAATAGCTGAGTTTTCAGGATCACAAACTTTCTACATCTACAACAGAGCTCTTCATGAATATTCCACTGGCCTTGCAAATGACCACAGACGTTCCTCAGAACACTAGGAGCTCGTACCAACCACAAAACCATAGCGAAAGTTGCTAGATTACGCTGAAAGGCACCTTCTCTTTCTGGTGAGAGATAATTGGACTTAATCAGTATATGAAACCACAAAGCTGTGAGAAGCTATGGCTTGCAGCTTCCTCCCAGGCTGCTCTGGTCATCTGCCTTTGTCCAGCCCCACAGTTTCAGGAGGCTAATCCTAATATTCAATATTCCGCATAAGTCTCGCTCCACATTTCTTAGCGGAGTGGGGGGTATAAGTGGCATTGGAGGATATCAGCGGCAGTAGAATCCCCCCTCTTCAGGGCATTACAACCTCTTATCTCTTAATAAAACCCCACCTCCAGGCACCACTACCCCCTCCCCCGCCCCACACGGAGAGGTCATGTGATATCCAAGCCCCCGACTTCCTGATGAAGACTAAACCCAGAATCCAGGCCCTTGGGGTAGATAAACAAATTAATCCAAAGTACCCCTCCTTTCCCCCCCAACTCTTGGCCGATTACTCAGACTCCCCCGTGTCCAGCGCCGTTAGCCAGTTTTGCCGGAGATAATTAGCCATAAGCTGCATTGTCAGGAAAAGAAAAGGACACTGTTTTTGGCAGCGGTAATGCTAAATGTTAATGCTAACCAAGAACAAGCACTCCCACTGCCACCCCTCTCAGTTTTTTTTCCTTTGCTCCTCAACATAGTTGGACGAATGCATTCAGTTCTTCTGCACTTGCGTCCTTGAACAAAGTTCAAGCAGAGGAAAAGCAAATGAAGATAAAAGGCAGTGTTAGCAGGAAAGGGGTGTTATCGGCTATTCATCCACACAGACTCATGGTAAGAAGTGGACTTTTGACTGGTTTGTACACAGATATGGACACTGTGTGCCTGCATTCAGGACATATTTCCTAAAAGTGTTCATTGTACTAGAATAAACATTAAAACATTACAGAAAGTGTTCTTACAGTCAGATCTATGCTTTATGTTTATAAGATGGACCTTTCCCGTCTGATGGATGTGGATGTTTAACTGCCAGCTTTATTCAGAATTATTCAGTATTTACTATGAATCAGTCAATGATTACTATAATTAATTCAGTAACTACTTTGAAGTATTCTATAACAAATATGAATTATTCAGCAATACTACAAATTATTCAGTATAAAGTTGGATTTCTTCAGTAATGACTATAAATTAATCTGTAACTACTATAAATCATACACTATTATACATGATTCAGTGTCTACTATATATTACTCAATAACTACTATAAATTATTCTGTAACTACTTTGAATAATTCAGTAACTACTATATATTATTAAATATTATAAATGATTCAGTAACTTCTAAAAAATATTCAATGATTACTGTAAATTACTCAGTAACTACTATAAATTAAACAGAAACTATTGTAAATCATTCAGTAATTACTTTGAATTTTTCAGTAACTACTATAAATAATTCAGTAACTACTCTAAATAATTCAGTAACGATGATTAATGATGAACTATTATAAGTGATTGTGTCTACTATAAATGATCCAATAACTACTTTTACTTATTCAGTAACTACTATAAATGATTCTGTAACTACTATAAATTATTACCTATAAAAATAATTGTCTGCTTTAAATTTTTCAGTAATTACTGTGCATTTTTGAGTAACTACTATAAATTATTCAATAACAACTGCACATTTCTGATAAACACATCTGAATTATTCAGTAACTACTGTGAATTGTTAGGGAACCACTCTGTATTTATGAGAGTTATGAATTGAAATGTACATCCATGTACAGGCCTTAGGGATCAAATGGTTAAATAAGGTAACTGAAAGTTAAATTCCTTAATTTTTCTTTCATATTTTTAAATGATCTCTTAACTGTAGCTCTCAGTTAGACTAATATGATCATACTTTGGTGTCTCCTTGAGCAGCATAATCTTTTTGAGTAATACAGTAAGTGCCTGTTCATCACACAGTCAGCCAATGTAATGCAAAAAGTATTTAATAACGACTCTTTATGTAGAAAAAAATGTTCCATGTAAAATTTTCAGGACAACATTACCGGCTCAAAATGCTTTTCTGCTTCTGCGGAAATTCTTGCATATTAATGGTTTAGTCATAAGGTCGGCTTGATTGAATTGTTGTCTTTTATCTGTCCATGTATACGCTTTAATCTCCTCTCTTTCATCATCAAGACCCTCTTTCACTCACTCCGTTTCTTCTTTAGTGCTTTTTTTTTCCTCTATCTTTGATTAAAATTGATTGCGATGCCACAGCCACTTGGCAGGAGAAGGCGCCGTTTTTGTGTTGTTTTGTGAGTGTGTGTGTCCCTCTGTCTACCCCACACACAACTTGGCATGTGTCATTCATTTATTATTGATAGCGGCACAGCTGGCATTAGTGCCGGGCCACTATTGTTCCAGTCGTCTCGACTCCGTATTTGGGAAACAGTCAAATTCCCAGAATGCACAGGTGTCAAATCTGCATTCCAAACAGACTTTGAGACCTGCACACACATCCGAATACACCGCTCTGATTCACGGACTGATAATCCTCCCACTGCTGGAGACATCGCGGCACTCGAACTGGGTCAAATTCCCATTGATTTCACCAGCTACAAATGAAAACATCAACTTTAGCCCAATATTAGCTTTTATTAGTAGAAAGGTTCACCAAACTTCATAATATTTCATACACATGGACATTTAATGATGAATTAGCCAATATAAATGGTCCAAAATCGTGCTGCATTAATGTACATTAAATATAACAATGTTTTTTTTTTTTTGCTTGTTGTACAAAGCTAGCATAAATATATTTGTACTATATATACAAGTATATGAAGTCATGACCATCAATATTTGGATGCCAAAAAAGTGGTTATATTAGCTATTTACCACCGCTTGGAGTTAAAATTAAGTAATTCGAATGTGAGCTCAAAGTGCAGATTTTCAGTTTTAATTTGAGAGTATTTACATCCAAATTGGTTGAACTTCGAAGCAATTACAACCATTTTCATACTCATCCCTTCATTTTTAGAGTCTCAAAAGTAATTGCTAACATAAACTAACATAATCACATCATCAGGAAATACCAAAGCTTCCACTGGAAGCCATACATGCCCATGCTACAACACTACCTCCACCATGCTTTACAGATGAGGCGATGTGCTTTGGATCTCGAGCACTTCCTTCTCTTCTTTCCCATCAGTGTTGTACAAGTTGATTTTTGACTCATCTGTTCTTCTTGATGCTATTTGCCAAATTATGACCTCACTGATTTGGCCAATGTTTTGCTGTCTGATTTTTTTAACCTAATGATGCTTGCTTCACTGGCAGTGAGAGCTCTTTGGACTTTATTAAGAGTTATTAACAATAACAGATCTGCTTATTTGTAAGTGAAATAATGATGGAATAGTACACATCTGGCCATAAAATGGCTGAGCAGGCAGTTGTTAAATTTTTTTTGAGCCCTTTACAATGAGGATGGGGGGATGGTGTATGGAAAAGATGGTAATTCCAACACCATTCACCCAATTTGGACGTAAATTCCCCTTAAAGAACCAAAGCTGACTTCACTTTGAGCTAATATTCTTTTTTTTACTCCAACATGCTGTGATAGACAGCTAAAATAACAACAACTTAATGGCATATATGAAAATGTTGAACAGGTCCAGCTTTCTTTAGCTTTATCAAAATAGCAAGAAGAAAAGATATAAGTGACTTTAAAAGAGGGTCCATTATTGGTGCTTCAGGCACAAAGACTCCTCACTTGGCTAGTGTTTCAGCAGGAACAGTGACTAAAGTGACCTCTACACTTATATGTGTGAGACAGACAGCATTAAATAGGGTTGGTAACTGTGGTCAAAAGTGCAAATTCAATGACCATTAGAGTCATTTTATTGCAATACTTGAATAAAATAGCTTCACTACTGAAATTGATTTTGAAAATGGCGGGACTAACGCCACATTACTGGGTAATGTAGACGATACTGCCCAGCACTGCCCTGCAGTCACATCAGACAACTGTAACCTTATTTCTGAATTCACAGTCATATTTGAAAGGGTAGACTTGGTGTGGGTTGGTTGGGGACGTGTGCTCACATTATTAAGGTAATAAAAATATTTTATTATGTCTTTGCAGATTTGGTCCAGAGAGGCCATGAGGTAGTTATAATTCTGCAGACTGTTATCTTGAGGTAACAAGTTAATTATCTTGTTATCTCAGGACAAGTTCATTATCTTGTTATCTCAAGATAACAAAGTTATCTTGAAATAATGAGTTAGTTATCTTGTTATTTTGAGATGACAAACGTTGTTATCTTGAGATAACAAGTTAATTATCTTGCAATCTCAAGATAGCAAAGTTGTTTTCTTGAGACAACCAGTTAATTATCTTGTGATCCCTAATCTAAGCTTGTTGTGATCTCCCTCTCTCTCTCTCTCATTCTCTTTCTCTCTTTCTATCTTCCATCTCTCCCTCTTTCCAACAACCCATCCCCATCTCTCTTTCTCTCATTCTCTCTCTCTGTTTCCATTTTGTCTCTTTCTTGCTTTCTCTCTCTTTCTCTTTCTTTTTTCTCTTTCCAATCTTCCCATTAACACCCCCTCTCTCTCCCTCTATCCCTCTTTCTCAGTCTCTTTATTTCTTTCTCTCTTTCTATATTCTCTCAGTCCCTCTTTCCAACAATCCACCCTATCTCATTGTCCCTCTCTCTTTCATTCGTGTTCTCTTTCTGTCTGTTTCTATTTAGTCTTTCAGTCTCTTTCTTTCTTTCTCTCTTTCTACCTTCTCTCTCTCTCTCTCTCTCTCTCTCTCTCTCTCTCTCTCTCTCTCTCTCCTATCTCTGTAAGCTTTCAAAGCTGCTTTTTTTCCCTACCAAATGCAAGTCACCGTGAAAAATGCGCTGGTCCAATATTTACGCAGCGGTGTGTGTGTGTGTGAGTGTGTGTGTGTGAGTGTGTGTGTGTGTGTGTGAGTGTGTGTGTGTGAGTGTGTGTGTGTGTGTGTGTGTGTGTGTGAGTGTGAGTGTGTGTGTGAGTGTGTGTGTGAGTGTGTGTGAGGCAGATAGCCGATCAGTGTTTGAGTTTGGCTTCCCATGCCCTCTATAGCCTGTTTAGCGTATTGATTGATTTGGCAAGAAAAACTGGGTCCCCTCAGCAGTGACCAAGGTCATCACACACACTCGTCCCTCTATCGCTCTCTCACTGCTCTCTGAACACTGCCAGAGTCAGTTAATCTCTCTCTCACACACACACACACCAAACACACACACACACACACACACACACACACACACGAAGGGGATACCATCTACGATCGTGGGAATGGTGGGTCAGTGTGAGAGCAGACGGGAAGTGTACGTGTTTATTTCTGTAAATGAAAGAAAGAAAAAGCAGGCGGGATGAGAGAGAATGTGTAGATATGTGTGTAGATATGTACAGCACTGTGCAAAATTCAAAGACCACCCTTTACTTATTTCATTTCCAGTCAGAGTTTCTAAGTCATCATAAACAGAAACGTCAAAGGGAATTAAGTGAAAGAAACAGAGTTTCCAAAACTGGAGGTCAAAAGCTACAGAGAAAATGAGACTCCTAACAACCACCTGGAAGACCTGGTCGACACCAAAACTGTCCCCATCAGATAAACAGCACATCTTTGAGAGAGAGGAGAAAATCAAGCTGCTTCAGATCTGAAAACATCCACAGGTGTTTCTGTCCATCCTTCCACTGTGAGAAGACGACTCAGCGCTGTGGGTCTGAAAGGATGTGTAGCTGTTCAAGAAGAACCTCACTGAGAAAAGGAGACGGACACATCAAACAAAGGAGCTGAACAATGGACTGACCACCCCAGAGTCCAGACCTCAACACCACTGAATGTGTTTATTACTTGGATTGCGAGAAGCAGAAAATGATCAACCATGAAAAATGTGAAGTGATATTTCATTGTTGAGGTTTCTGTGTAATTTTACGGTTGTTTTCTGTTTTTTTCCTGACACTGAAAAATTAACTACTGATACTTAATGCAAGTGGATTATCTCATATCTAATCTGATCAGAAATCAGAAATATCTCCTGAAAAATGAGTAACCTGTGTGTAATATCTGTCTTTAACTGGGAATGAACTAAATGAAGGGTGGTCTCTGAATTGTGCACAGTGCTGTATTGAGCTCCAGTAGGAGTCACACTATTGTTACAAACCAAAGAACCTTTTTTTGGATTACATATAGAACCTTTTTTTAAGAGTGTAATAAAGTGGCTGGTGACTGTGTGAGAGAGAGAGAGTGGGTGAACTGTAGTGTGTGTGTGTGTGTGTGTGTGTGTGTGTGTGTGTGTGTTTGTGTTTGTGTGTGTGTGTGTAGTTCAGTGCCGTTAGCTCTGCTGTATGATCAATGCTATCGACACACACACTCATCAGAACAGCCAATACATGCATTTCCCCAACAGCGGAAAACACACAGCGCTCTCTCTCTCTCTCTCTCTCTCCCTCTCTCTCTCTCTCTTTCTCTCCCTCTCTCTCTCCATTCTTTCATTCTCTCTCTCTCTCTCCATTCTTTTATTCTCTCTCTCTTAAATCATTTTGTTTTCTCTCTCTCTTTCCTGTCTCTATCTTTCTCTCTCCCCATGTATATTTCTCTCCTCTCTCTCTATCTCTCTCTCTCCATTCCCTCTCCTTTCTCTCTTTCTCTCTCATATTTCTCCTCTCATTTTAATTTCTATCTCTCTTTCACCTGTCTTTTTTCTTTGTCTTCTCATTTCATCTCTCCTTTTTCCTTCCTCTCTCTTTTCTCTCCTCTCTCTTTCTCTCTCTCATCCCTTCAGCACTACTCCACACAGTTACATCACATTCCAGCCTACCTTTTTCCTTCTTTATTCTTTATTCTCACCATCATTGCTGCCTTTTCTTTTTTTCCTTCTCTATTTTTAGTTGTGTGGTCTCTGCCTTCACCTTTGAATTGATTCTGTTGGTCATTTTTCAGTGTCATATATTTCTCTGGTCATCACAGAAACAGAAAGAGCTTCTAGTCTACACCATCCTGCTGCACTTTCCCTTCATCCACCTTCTTTATCTCTTTCCTAAATCATTATATTTTCCCCTATTCTCTTCTCTCAGTTTCCTTCCATCCCAAATCCCCCTAACCAATTTATTATTCCCACTGTCTTTTCTCTGCCCCCTCAGCAGCACAGCCCACTGGCCGTTACAGGTACTGCAGCAGAAAATGCTGTCAACTCAGCAATACACAGCAGAGAGAAAGCAGACTGAGAACCATCAGCATCCACGTTTATCATCATCACCCCAGAGTCCAGATCTCAGCACCACTGAATGTGTTAATTGTAATTACTTGGACTGTGAAAAGGAGAAAATGCTAAACCAACTTTTACGGCTGAACTTTGGAGGTGTGGAAAAACATCACTGCAGCTTTCTTTCAAAAAATGAAAGCGAGTCTCTTGAAAAGTTGTAATAAACACACTTAATACTGAAAAATCATCATCATCATTATCTATTAACTGCTTAGTCCAGATAGGGTCGCAGTAGCAGTTGGGAGAGCAGAGAATCCCAGGTGACCCTGTCCCCTGCAACTTCCTCCAGCTCATTCCGGGGGACCTCAAGCTGCTCCCAGGCCAACTTGGAGATATAATCCTTTTAGCGGGTCCTAGGATGACCCTGGGGTCTCATCGCAGAAGTGCCTTGTAAATGTCCACAGGGAGGCGTCCAGGGATAAGTGTAGTGGAAGGGCTTGTGACATGGCGGAAGGGCTTGTATCGTAGTGGAAGGGCTTGTGTAGTGGCAGAAGGGCTTGCGTAGTGGCGGAGGGGCTTGTGTTGTGGCAGAGGGGCTTGTGTCATGGCGGAAGGGCTTGTGTCGTGGCGGAAGGGCTTGTGTAGTGGCAGAAGGGCTTGTGAGGTGGCGGAAGG
The DNA here is from genome assembly GCF_904425465.1 of Colossoma macropomum. Lineage (NCBI taxonomy): Eukaryota > Metazoa > Chordata > Actinopteri > Characiformes > Serrasalmidae > Colossoma > Colossoma macropomum. Next base: position 7,587,871 of record NW_023494795.1, read on the forward strand.
GCTTGTGTCATGGCGGAAGGGCTTATGTAGTGGCGGAAGGGCTTGTGACGTGGCGGAGGGGCTTGTATATTGGCGGAAGAGCTTATGTAGTGGCGGAAGGGCTTGTGTCGTGGCGGAAGGGCTTGTATATTGGCGGAAGAGCTTATGTAGTGGCGGAAGGGCTTGTGTCGTGGCGGAAGGGCTTGTATATTGGCGGAAGGGCTTGTGTCGTGGCGGAAGGGCTTGTGTAGTGGCGGAAGGGCTTGTATATTGGCGGAAGGGCTTGTGTTGTGGCGGAAGGGCTTGTGTAGTGGCAGAAGGGCTTGTATATTGGTGGAAGAGCTTATGTAGTGGCAGAAGGGCTTGTGACGTGGCGGAGGGGCTTGTATATTGGTGGAAGAGCTTATGTAGTGGCGGAAGGGCTTGTGTCGTGGCGGAAGGGCTTGTATATTGGCGGAAGGGCTTGTGTCATGGCGGAAGGGCTTATGTAGTGGCGGAAGGGCTTGTATATTGGCGGAAGGGCTTGTGTCGTGGCGGAAGGGCTTGTGTGGTGGCGGAAGGGCTTGTGATGTGGTGGAAGGGCTTGTGTCATGGCGGAAGGGCTTGTGTCATGGTGGAAGGGCTTGTGATGTGGCAGAAGGGCTTGTGTCATGGCGGAAGGGCTTGTGTCGTGGCGGAAGGGCTTGTGTAGTGGCAGAAGGGCTTGTGAGGTGGCGGAAGGGCTTGTGTCATGGCGGAAGGGCTTATGTAGTGGCGGAAGGGCTTGTGACGTGGCGGAGGGGCTTGTATATTGGCGGAAGAGCTTATGTAGTGGCGGAAGGGCTTGTGTCGTGGCGGAAGGGCTTGTATATTGGCGGAAGAGCTTATGTAGTGGCGGAAGGGCTTGTGTCATGGCGGAAGGGCTTGTATATTGGCGGAAGGGCTTGTGTCGTGGCGGAAGGGCTTGTGTAGTGGCGGAAGGGCTTGTATATTGGCGGAAGGGCTTGTGTTGTGGCGGAAGGGCTTGTGTAGTGGCAGAAGGGCTTGTATATTGGTGGAAGAGCTTATGTAGTGGCAGAAGGGCTTGTGTCGTGGCGGAAGGGCTTGTATATTGGCGGAAGGGCTTGTGTCATGGCGGAAGGGCTTATGTAGTGGCGGAAGGGCTTGTATATTGGCGGAAGGGCTTGTGTCGTGGCGGAAGGGCTTGTGTGGTGGCGGAAGGGCTTGTGATGTGGTGGAAGGGCTTGTGTCATGGCGGAAGGGCTTGTGTCATGGTGGAAGGGCTTGTGATGTGGCAGAAGGGCTTGTGTCATGGCGGAAGGGCTTGTGTCGTGGCGGAAGGGCTTGTGTCATGGTGGAAGGGCTTATGTAGTGGCGGAAGGGCTTGTATATTGGCGGAAGGGCTTGTGTCATGGCGGAAGGGCTTGTGTATTGGCGGAAGAGCTTGTGTCATGGCGGAAGGGTTTGTGATGTGGTGGAAGGGCTTGTGTCATGGTGGAAGGGCTTGTGTCATGGTGGAAGGGCTTGTGATGTGGTGGTAAGGCTTGTGTCATGGTGGAAGGGCTTGTGTCATGGCGGAAGGGCTTGTGTAGTGGCGGAAGGGCTTGTGTCATGGTGGAAGGGCTTATGTAGTGGTGGAAGGGCTTGTATATTGGCGGAAGGGCTTGTGTCATGGCGGAAGGGCTTGTGTATTGGCGGAAGAGCTTGTGTCATGGCGGAAGGGTTTGTGATGTGGTGGAAGGGCTTGTGTCATGGTGGAAGGGCTTGTGATGTGGCAGAAGGGCTTGTATCATGGCGGAAGGGCTTGTGTAGTGGCGGAAGGGCTTGTGTCATGGTGGAAGGGCTTGTGTAGTGGTGGTAAGGCTTGTGTCATGGTGGAAGGGCTTGTGTAGTGGCGGAAGGGCTTGTGTCATGGCGGAAGGGCTTGTGTCATGGTGGAAGGGCTTGTGTAGTGGTGGTAAGGCTTGTGTCATGGTGAAAGGGCTTGTGTCGTGACTTCAGGGCTTGTGTGGTCTAGGGATCTTCAGCACTAAGTTGTCTGGAGCAGTATGCTCCTGGTAGGGTCTCCCAAGGCAAACAGGTCTGGAGTGAAGACCCAGACTAACTCAATCCAAAAATCCTCCATGACCAAGGGACATAAGAAATCATGTACCCTGCCGAGAGAGGGTTACCAGGTCCTACCCCTGGAGCCAGGCTTGGGGTAGAGTTCCTCAGCAAGCGCCTGGTGGCCGGGCAGCCCACATAACCTGGCTGGACTCAGCCCAAAAAAGGCAATAAGGGGGGACTGTGTGGGCCCACCACCTGCAAGGTCCAGCATAGGGGACCAGTGCAGTGCGGTATAGGTGGTGGGAGATGGCAGGGAGGTCATTGGCAGCATGGACCCCTGCAGCGGAAAGACTGACAAATATGATATTGTATTTAGTTAGAAACAACAGTATCCATAAATGAAATGATTACTCTGGAAGTGTAACTCTGCAGTGTGATCTCTCTGCAAAGGCAGGATATTCCTGATCTGAGGAGCCGTGCAGTGATCCGTCCTCTGTGTCGTGTTGTCTGTTTAAGGTGATACTCTACACGATGCCACACACCAGTGAGCAGGGTATACGATGTATGCAAAGAGAATGTAGTGCCGAGTGCTGGACGGAAACTCAGAGCTGCCCTGTTTGTTTTGACTCCCTCTGAAGCACCTGCCGATCTGAGGCCTGGTATTAAAAACACAAGGCCTGCTGGGAAATCATGGAGGGGGTCTAATGAAAACAAGCCTCTGTCTGTGATGTCATTTCTGTGTTATCATACCCTCACACTCACACATTTTCCAGGCTTCTAATCCACACACACACACACACACACACACAGGTACGCATGGAAAGACACACACTTACAGATTTGTTTATACGTTATGTCACAACATGGGGTCAAGCATATATATATATATATATATATGTGTGTGTGTATATATGTCGCTGCTGTCAAAACAAAACCTCGTACTTCCAAAATGATAATTTTACAGGAGAAGGAAAAAAATCTTTACTTTTAATGGAAGTCAATGGAACCAGACTAATAAGTCATTTTGGGCCGTTTATTTTGGTCCATTCATCGTGAAATTTACACACAATATAAAGGACAGCAGGCATTTTCAAAATATGAAAACTGAAAAACGTCAAAATTGGAGACTTGTTCCAACAGCAGCAATATATATATATATATATGTACATACATTAATATTTAATAATTACATGTCCCAAATCTATAATACTGTATAATTATATAAGTATGTAATAGAGTAATAAGTATGCAAGAAACAAATGCCATTTGTATTACATACATATTTAAATATCTTTATGTGATAACAATAATATACCATATGTATTATATATGTACGTACATATATGTAACAATAATATTTGTTAACATCACTTCACAAATTGAGGAGTGTAGGTTATTCCAGTTTTTCTCCATTTTTTTTGAATGAAAACAAATGCACCCCGCACCCCCCACACACACACACACACAAATAGCTCAACGTGCACATAGACAGACACCTGAACACACATGCTAACAAGACAGTAACCAGACAGGCTCAGTAGGGACGGTCAGTTTACGAGGATGAATGCTATATGACTGTCAGCTCCTCTTTCACACAGATTCCCCTCTCTCTCTTGCTCTCTCTCTCTCTCTCTCTCTCTCTCTCTCTCGCTCTCTTTCTCTCTTTCCCTCTCCATCTACCACCATTTGTCTTTGTATGCTAGTTTTATGAGAGTGGACTGACTGCTGTCTGTATATCATACAATAAAGCAGCCATAAATTAATGTCCACTTCACGTTTTTATCACCGCCTTGTGTTGTTTACCTAATGTTCTCTTCTCCATCCAGCTCTACGCTCTTAAACAATGAAGGAGCTGAAAATGGTTCTTAGGAGAGATGCCACAGAAGAACCACTTTTAGTTCCCTGAAAAACCTTTCAGCTGATGGTTCTGTATGATTTGTGAGTAACGCTGTAATCCTTGACTCCAGACTCGAGATGTTTTTCTATTGTCTTGGACTCAGTAGTACTTGTACTCTGACTTGGTTGCTTTAGTCTCTTGTCTCGCATTTTACCAGTTTATGGTAAACTGGTACACGCTCACAATGTCTGGATGCACACATGTTGGTGTGGAGGTCTATAAGAAGGCACACTACCCACTTGCACTACCCACATTTGCCTACAATATAATTTAATTTAAATAGTATTGCAAAATGAAAACACTAACTTAAGGATTCCATCGTGCTGTAGGGGTATAACTCACTTTTAAATGACTCCACCAATTTGACAAGACCCAGATATTTTGACCTGAAGCCATTAAGGCACCTAAAGGCTTGGTTTTGAAGACGCCTAACTCTCATTTAGACTCTGCCTTGACTAAGTCTAACTCTCATTTGGACTGATTAGGCCTCATTCTCATTTAGATTCTGCCTTGTTGTGGCTTCTCATTTGGACTTTGTCTTAAATCAGCCTCATTCTTACTTGGACTTGGTCTTCACCCAGTCAAACTTGAACTTGGTCTTGACCTGGTCTCATTCTCTTTTGGACTCGGTCTTGACCCGGTCTCATTCTCTTTTGGACTCTTGACCCTTTTGGTCTTGACCCATTCTCATTTGTACTTAGTCTTGACCTGGTCGCAAACTATTTTGGACTTGGTCTTCACCTGGTTTTGATCTCTTTTTGATTTGATCTAGATCATGTCTTACTCTTATTTGAACTTGGTCTTGACCTGGTCTCACTCTTATTTGGACTTGGTCTTGACCTGGTCTCGCTCTCATTTGGATTTGGTCTTGACCTGGTCTCATTCTCTTTTGTACTTGGTCTTCACCCAGTCTCAGTCTCTTTTGGACTTGGTCTTGGCTTAGTCTCACTCTCATTTGGACTTGGTCTTGACAGGTCGATGGGTCTTGACCCATTCTCACTTTCATTTGGACTCTGTCTTGACCCAGTTTCACACTGTTTAGGACCCGGTCTTGACCCATTCCCACTCTCATTTGGACTTGGTCTTGACTCGGTCTTGCTCTTTTTAGGACTCGGTCTTGACTTGGTCTGGGTCCTCTCAGTCTTGACCACAGCCCTATATTTGAGTGTGAAGAACCTTAAATTTAATTTATGTACTTTTCTACACCAATCAAAGTTTTTTCTTCAGCTTTCTACAACCCATGCCCTCACGTTTAAAGGTGTACCTGTTCTGTTTTTTCTTGTTTGTTTGTTTGTTTGTTTGAAAAGTAAAGGAATCCTGCCAACTGCCTTTCTTTTTTTTTATTTTTGGATGGTGTGTGTGCATGCATGTGCATGAGAGAGAGAGAGAGAGAGAGTTGGAGGAGGGGTGAGGTTAGACACTGGGCTTAGTGGCCTGGAGTGAGGTTAGCCAAAGGAGAAACAAGCAAGGACACACACTCTCTCTCTCTCCCTCTCTGTTTCTCTCTCTCTCTCTCTCTGCCAGGTAAGTTGGGTTGTGCCAACCTGTGTGAAGTCACCCCTGTTTTTTTCTGTGTGTGTGTGTGTGTGTGTGTGTGTGGTTTCAGGGCCAATGAATGGTAGAAATAATTACAACAGTTTCAGTTCACACCCAAACACTGACATGTTCTGCTCTACCCATCGACTGACCACTGACCACACAAACAAAACAAGGGCAGGCTCATTTCACGAAGCAGGACTTCTGAGTTATCCAGATCATTTACAGTGAAAGTTCAGCATAAGAAATACCAAATTTATGCCCCCTTATGTGGTTTCTGACACTGTAAGACACTGGCATCTATAAACATCCATAAAAGGTGGGGTGTAACAGAGACATTATAAAGGAGGAGACCATCCAATGGTGGGACATTCAACATGACATCACTTTTACAGGTAAAGTCCCACCTTACAATAAAAAGAGCCAATCAGCTTGCAGCTTAAATCATTGTGTTTAAACATAGTACCATTGCCTTTGCCTGAAAGAACCCTTGAAGAACCATCAATTTCTATAAAGAACCTTATACAACACATTCTCCATCAGTCTGAAGAACTATGTCACCATGCAAAGAACCTTTTAAGCATGAAATGGTTCTATATAGAACTCATGGTTCCAAATAGGACCATTGCCTTTTAAAAAAGAACCCCCTGAAGAACCATCAGGCTCTATGAAGAACCATATACAACACGTTCTCCATCAATCTGAAGAGCCATTTCGCCATGCAAAGAACCATTTAACTATAAAATGGTTCTAGATAGAACTCAGTCTATGGTTCTAAACAGAACCATAGACTTTATGAAAGAACCCTTGTAGAATCATCAGGTTCTATAAAGAACCAGATACAACACATTCTCCATCAATCTGAAGAATTTTGTCACAGTGGAAAAGCAGCACATCTCACCTTTTCCACCTTCTCCACAGCGAAGCTCGTTCTGCTCGTTAGTTTGTGCTGATGATGCTCGTGATTCATTCACGTGACGTTACTGAGTAGGATGTGCTCATGCGGCTCATTTCAGGACACCAGTTCACTCATATTAATCACCGATTTGAGTCACTTTAAGCGAGTGTGAACCATCGTGTCAGAGAGATCGGATCTGAGCAAAAAATCGGATTTGAGCAATGAGGCTGGTAATGTGAACGTAGCCATAGTGTTCCTCATGTAAGTTTTCAATCAACACAAGCAAGAAAAGTTCCTTTTGCATGATGCGCTGCTCACTGGCACAGTCAGGAGTCAAGAGGTCACCGAGGTTTACGAGGCTATCGCCCAGGTCTGATGCTGTAAAAAGTGCTCATCGTTGATCAAAGCCGACTTCTTCTGATGGAATAGCGTTGAAGAGGGACAGCTCTGCACTCATCTCCTCTTTGGGAAATCCATAGCAACAACAACTAAATGCCAGATCCGTTTCAGTGTGTGTTCTAGAATGTTGTTTAGGCTTTCTCAGTAAAGTTCAAGCAGTTAGCGCCATGAATCGGTTCTCGTTCTAAAGGCTGCAGCAAGCAAGTTCAGCTATGGCTAGCTGCTTCAAAATGGCTGATTAGCTGGGGTTGAGACTGGAGCATTAAGGCTTGTAAGACAACTTTGTTATCTTGAGATCACAAGATAATTAACTCATTATCTCAAGATAACAAACAAGATAACTAACAACTTTTGTTATCTCGAGATAAGATATGTAACTTGTTATTTCAAGATAATTTTCATGAACGAGTTAATTATCTTGTGATCTCAAGATAACCACTCTGTTATCTTGAGATCACAAGATAATTAACTCGTTATCTCAAGATAACTAACAAGATAACTAACAACTTTTGTTATCTCAAGATAACAAGACATGTAACTCGTTATTTCAAGAAAACAGTTTTTTTATCTTGAGATAACAAGATAATTAACCTCAAAAATCTCAAAATAACAGTCCAAAAATTTTAACTATCTCATGGCCTCTCTGGACTTCTGTACCTTCGTAACACCATTTCTAGCCATCGATCAACATGCCTTTACCATGTGACTAATTTCTCACTACTATCTTGGCTGCCCCCTAGTGTCATGGAGATCAGTCTCTATACATAGTAGATAGTTTTGACAAATGTCAATATTCCATAATTAAAGTGAGTTGACAAACATTTTAGAGGGGACAAATACCCCCCCTTGCCCCATGGCCCACCCCCAAAAGTCACCCATAGTCACAGGCATGCATCATGTTAATAACCATTTCATGTGTTAACGTTCTGTGAGGGAGCTTCAAGGAATATTAAACTCTTCAGACATCTGGTTCCTATCACCACCACTGCGAATGATTCTGACTCGGTACGTTTCTCTAGTATTTCACACCAAACCACTCTGAATGATGTTACATCTTGACTAGTTACTTATGCAGAAATTATGAAATTTAACCTTCAAGTCTTCGAATGGAAGAAGGCTGCCTCATTTCTAAGACCAACAACAAATAATCTGAACCTAAAGAGATGCAAACAAGTGCATATCTGACATGCCAGAAAGATTCTTCTCATATACAGTTTTTTTCCAACATTATATAAACTCTCTCATCTGACAGAAGCCAGGCCGTCTGGAGGCGGTATGCTAATTATATTCCTAATAGACTGACCACTTAGAGCAAGAGAAGTGGCCTGATGGGTTACCGTTAATGATTCCAAAAGAATGGAGGATGGCGCGATGAAGTGGAGAAAAACAGAGGGACGAGAGAGGGAGAGAGAGGGACGAGAGGAGGACGAGAGCAGAGGAGTCTAGTGGACGCGGTTTAAACAAAAGGACAGCCGGCGCAACGCTCGCCGCGTAATCGCTGTGGACGCACTCGAGCGCAGGGAGAGAAATACTCCAGCCTGAATGGAGGTGTGATACCACAGCTCTCCTAAAGATTGGGTCTCTCTGAGAGCAGCGTTTGAAAGCGAACGCGTGCTAAAGGCTCCGCATGAGAACAAATCACTTTGTGACAAAGACTGAAAAAAAATGACGCCATGCTCTCGTACCAAGATGTCTGACCGCCGGATTGTTTCGATAATGTCACTTAACAAAGGAGCTCATTGGAGCTCTGTTTGAAAGCAAAAACGGGTTTGGATGAAGAAATAGACATGTCGGAAATTGGCTTCTTTACTTTTGCACTGGAGCTATGAAGCTAATGTAGCTAACAAGTAATGGAAGGAAATAACCCATCAGTTAGCATTGTGGACAAAAGTATGGACATAATTCAAAGTTTGAGGCTTGTTTTGTCCATTTTTAAAGAGAATAAACACAAAAGCAACTTTACTAACTCATCACAGTTTGAGGCAAATGTGTGAAGATCCTACAAGTGCAGAGAAACAACTTGTAAAGACTGATATATGCTAGAACACGTTTAATATCTCAAACAAGCCTTTAGTATGTTGTTTAGTACACATTTGAAAATAGTTTGCAAGGCTAGCTTAGTAAAGGTAAGAGTTCTATTCAGAAGTTATGTATAGAACCATTCCATGCTTAAAAGTGGTTCTACACTCTTAAAAATTATAGTTCTTCAATGATTCTTTAGTAAAGCCAATGGTTCTATTTAGAACCATGAGTTCTAAATAGAACCATTTCCTGCTTGAAAGTGGTTCTACACTCTTAAAAATTGTAGTTCTTCAAGGATTCTTTAGTAAAGCCAATGGTTCTATTTAGAACCATGAGTTCTAAATAGAACCATTTCCTGCTTGAAAGTGGTTCTACACTCTTTAAAATTATAGTTCTTCAAGGATTCCTTAGTAAAGCCAATGGTGCTATTTAGAACCATGAGTTCTATAAAGAACTCATATTTTATGCTTGAAAGTGGTTCTACACTCTTTAAAATTATGGGTTAAATTCAAGGGTTCTTTAGTAAAGAAAATGTTCTATATGGAACCATGAATACTCAAAGAACCCTTTGCATGATTAAAGGGTTCTTTGCATCATGAAAGGTTCTTCAGACTGATGGATAATGGTTCTTTATAGAACCTTTTTGAAAAGAAATGGAAAGTCTTCTATTGTTATGATGTCAAGCTAATAATAATGATAAGTTCGTAATAATAGAAGAACCCTTTTTGGTTCTCCAAAAGGTTCTGCATAGAACCATCACAACAGGGCAAAATGGAATCAAAGCATTCAAAAATCACTATTTTGTCACATTCTATCGTTGAAAGTGGCAACAGTTCAGTAAAACTGCTGATTTTATCTTTTAACAGGGCTGTAAATTTGTGAATAACTTTTAAACATTGCTACAATGATTCACTGCCTTAGAATTAGCATTTTGCTAATGACGTGTTGTTAAAGAATACGTAGAGCTAATGCAGCTGTATTGCTAACTGGGCTAACTACTCTAGCTTATGTTACCCGAGCAGTTTCTTTCTTTTTCTTAGTCCTAATTTAACAAACTAATACATCATCCGCAGAGGAGTTAAACCCTATTTTTGTAGACCCCTACAAATCCACTTTAGCATCCAACTTTGCTGAAGAAGCTCATCTGAAGGTGCAGCCAGTCTGACTCAGTAATATACTGTTTTAACCCAGTTTTAAAGCCCTGCTTCATGCGGTTTCCATCTCTTCGTGAATGTGCTAAATATTCTAGCACTGCAGCTAATCAGAGGAGAATTTTCATTGAAGGAACTAAAGAAATAGTTTGGCAAGAATCAAATTTAGCCTGTACAATTTTCTCCTTACCTCAAATGTTGTCAGTGAGCCAAGACATATTTAGTGTCCGAAACTAAAAAAAGGCCTAGCAAATGCTAATGTAGCTAACAAAGAATGAAAATAGTAGCACATTACTTGAAGCCTGCTTCATAACATTGATGGAACCATGCCATAAACCTGTCATGGCAAATGTCATGTACTGTCATGAGTTTATGTCATCAGTTTTTGTCCACCCTGCTACAAAACCAGCTTAGATTTGCATGCCTGCTCACCAGCAAAACCTGGTGTGTTGGTCACCAACAATGAAAGTCGATATGATAATCACTAGCAAAACAAGCTTATGTTGTGTTTTGGATGCTGGTATGCTGGTCATCCAGCATGACCGTGCTGAGTGATCAGCTAAAACAACATCAGACCAGCACAAGACCAGCATAGACCATGTTAAACCAGCTTAGACCAGCATGGGCTTCATGCTGGTCTGTGCTACCATTTTACATCAGACCACTTTGAATGACATTTTTATATCTTAAAGAGTTAATTATGCCGAAATGTGAACAGAATCTCAAAAGAATTTGGTCGAGGAGTCCATAATGCTAAATGTACCATTCGTCTAGTAGTGTCTTTGTGCTGCTCTGCACAAAAGGACCTTTGTGTTTCCTGGCTAGATCTCGGAGCCACTGTATGTAAATGGAGCCATTATTTCAGCCAAAGGTGTTTACCAAAGTTGAAGGAGAACGGACAGTGCCTTTGGATAGGTCAGTGTGTCTTCCGCTGACCCAAATTAAACGTGCACGCACACACACTTTAAAACACCCTCTAACCAGAGACATCTATCTACTATTGCAACATATTACAACAACAGACAGACAGAGAGAGAAAGAGGGAGAGAGAGAGATACAAAGAAAGAGAGCGAGAGAGCTGGAGATAGATAGTGAGTGAGATGAAAAAGGGCTCTTTGTGACTCTCCAACCTTGCCAAAGAAAATAGGTTAGCTCTGCTCACTCGAGCCTGCCCTGGGGAAGCCCCACCAGGCCCTGATTACTCTTACATCTGTAAACATTTCATAGTGTGCCTACATACAAAGAACCCCCCCCCCACGTGTGAGTTCCTTTGCATACACAAAAATGCACACAACGACAACAACAACAAAAACCTCTAGACCCTCAAGCAAAGGCCACATCCTAACACATACGCGGGCCTCGTTCCTCTAGAGCGCGCTTTCTTTCGCACACGCATGCCCAGAGACGGCCTAATCCCTCATCTGCATATCGGCAGACAAAACAGAGCGCAGCCCTTCCACCACCGTCTCATGTCAATTGGGTATTTGATAAACACGCATCAGGATTATAATCTTCAGCCAACGCAGCCACGATGACAATGACGACGACAATGACGATGACTTTGATATTTGTCTTGCTTGTGTTTGTCACCATGGTGACCCCCCCAGACCCCCTCTCAGACCGGCCCGGGGCGAGAGCACAACACTGTAAATATTTGAGAGAGGGATTAAAATTCATTTCAAAAACAGATTAGTATGCGAGCTCGCGTTAATCACTCTCCGCATATGAAGGACAGGGCAGTAACGGGGTGGACACTCAAAGGAGAGGGTGATGTTTTTCGTACAGGACAGCGGAAAAAAAATCAAAATAGGAGTGTTATTTTGTGTTATTTTAGTTTCTGTTATTAACTAAAGGTCATGGAACAGACAACACGCAGACACACCCACACCGACAGGATCCTGTGAATAATGGAAATGTTTTGTATATTAATCGCATAAATATGAGTTTTTCTCACGGTATTTGTCAAAGCAGGGGTTGCTTTTGCTTTATGAGTAAGATCAGATGGCAAAATAAACTGTTTTTAATGTTGATAAAAAAAACGTTGCAAAATTTCATTATTTTAATGTTGATCAATCTGGTCTTAACCCTGAAATGAGCCTATTAACCTCTTATAATCTAAAGCAAAATGTTGGTATTAGATAGTAAGCTTTGCACTCCCAGAAAGAAAGGTAGTAAACTGTCATGGTGCAGTACCCCTCTTGTTACTAGGGTGGTACCCTCAAGGGTACATCCCAGTACCTTTAGTCAGGTACTGACTTGTAAGTTGTATTGACTCCAATACAAATTTAAAACATGAGGTTATAAAAAAGGTACAAATACAGACGTTTCACCTGGAAAAACTTATTTAAGGTTCACAACTAGACCGTAAAACCACTGTTGTACCTTTGAAGGAACATTTATGTTGTTTGTACCTTGATGATTAAAAAATGTACCTGAACAGAACCTTTATTTCTAACTGTGTGGTCATGCAAAACATTAAAAAACACAAACTGAAGGTCTGTTAGGTAATTGATTGTTGCATCATCCCTGTTTCTGAAGATGTAATGGCCAGAAGCGGTTAGTCTTGATAGAGCTTGATAGACCTAATCTACAGTTCATGGGGCTATATCCTCAATCTCAATGGATGATAACAGAAATGTATGGTTCTAGATCATTTATTTCTACCATGCATTGGTCAAAATCAGAACACAGTGTAAAGAAAGAAAGAAACCTTATTGTACACTCTCAGAAAAAAAGGCCCAAAACTGTCACTGGGCCAGTCCTCCTCGTGTCACTGGGGTGGTACCCTCAAGGGTACATCTCAGTACCATTAGTCAGGGAACATAATTGTACCATAATCCATTGAAATGATATTCTCTAAGTTGTTTTGACTCCACACACCCCGTCTCGCCTCCAGGGTTTTATTTTGCTGTTCTGTTTTAAAACATTAGATATGAAAAGGTACAAATACGAACTTTTCACCTGGAAAAACTTATTTAAGGTTCACAATCAGACCTTAAAGTCACTGTTGTACCTTTGAGGGCACACTAACATTGTTTGTACCTTGATGAACAAAAAATGTACCTGCACAGAACAGTATAGATCAGTAATAGTATTTCGAAAAGCTGCTCAGTTCCACCACTTCAAATCCAAATGTTTTCACACAAACTGAAGATGAGAGCTCTGTTACATGGGAATTTCTGTTGCTGGCACTTTAGAAATCCAACCAAATCATTCCTCCTGGTGGATCTGTGTTGGAAAAATCTTTGTAGGAGGTTGCATCCTAAAGAGAATGGGTGACCTTCAGGAGCTAATCCTTGTAAAAGGGCACGTCTTCAGGAGCACAACTGGAACAACCCCGGCAGTAGTGCAAATCTGCAGGAACGGGACTAGAACTAAACCTTGGAAGAGGTTAGAATTTAAGGAGCTGAGGGAACAGGGCGAGAACCACAACTTGACAGCGGTTAGAATTTCAGGAGCAATTTTGAGGCTAACTTCTGTCAGAGGGTAGATCTCCAGAAATGGGGTGGAAACTAAACCTTTGTAGGAGGGTATACTGTCAGGAAAGGGGTGGCGAATTAACCTCAAAAAGGTCAGACCTCCAGGAAAGTGACTGGAACTAACCCCTGTGAAAAGCAGACCTCTAGAAACAGGGCTGTAACTAAACCTTGTGGATGGGGTAATTCTCCAGAACGGTTGGAACCATAGCCTTTGTAGACAGCAAGATCTCCAAGAACAGGATGCGAACTAAAGTCTGGGATAGATACTCGGTAGTGGGACTGTACTTAAATATTACAAAAAAAACATTAGGTTTCCAGGTGGATCCCCAAGAGTGGAGCAGAATCTAACCCCTGTAAGGGTTGATACTAACCCCTGTAGGAGGGAGGATCTCCAAGAGTGGAGCAGAAACTAACCCCTGTGAAAAGGTAGATGTAAAAGAGTTGGGGAGGAACTAACCCTAGTAGGAGGGTAGATTTCCAGGAGTGGTGAGGGTTCTGACACCAGTGGCAGAAGAGATCTCCAGGAGTTAAGCAGGAACAAATGCCTGTAGTTAAGCAGATCTCCAAGAGAAGGCAGAAACTAACCCCTGTGGCAGGAGAGATCTCCAGGAGTTGAACAGGAACTAACCCCTGGAGGAGGGTACATCACCAGGAGTGGGCAAAACACTACCCCTGTAGGAGGGTAGTTCTATCATAATGGGGCAGAAACTATTCCCAGTAGGACAGTACATCTCCAGGAACGAGGCTGAAACTAAGCCCAGGAAAGCAAGACTAAAGCCAAATAAAGGGTAGATCATGCAGGACTGCAACTATAGGGAACATATTTTTAGGATAAGAGTCTGTTGGCCTACTGGCCTGGACCTAGCTGAGCTGTATACAATGTCCACTCAATCACAAGACCAAAAATCACCTTGCTCTAAACTGTAACTGACTTATTTACTGTCACTCATTCCACTGAACCTAAAATCTTGACCCTGCATTCAACTGACATCTGCATGGTTTAGTACAATTACACTAATGACAGAACCTGATTAGTCATCTCAGAACTGAAAGAGTGGTCTCGCCTTCTCATTAAAGAAAGGAACATATTTAACATGAGGTGAGCAGCTGATGGTTCAGTAACAAGAGCTCTCCTCTACTCCCCCATAACCCTTCACTGCCCTAATCTTCACGTTTGAGGCTTTGCTGCCCAGTTCGAAGAGATGCTTCCTGTTCCCGTGTGGCTAATTGGATCATTTCACCATGTTGTTTCTCGTTTACTGAAAGAAGAAGAAGCGGCGAACAGGACGTTCCTTAATTACCAATTACGTTCATTTGAGCCTGTGTTGACTGAACTGAACTGTCTTATTAATAATCTTGATAGTCTTGATAATTATGGAAATGCACTCTTTGATATGCTAATGCCTACGTGCTCTTAACTGGCTCATTAGTTAATTCACTAAATAGCATTGTCTTGACGGTAAACAGTAAGTTCACAATGACTCCTAATAGCCTTCTTAATTCATTACCATGCAAACAAGATGCCACTAATGAAGTCAAATAAAATGCAGGGATTCTGATTTGCGATTGGCAGAACAAAAGGCAGAGCTGGTAGAGGAGTCTTGGTTGGAGTGGATTAAGGTCAGTTGGAGAGGACGAACCTCGTTAATGGATCGGCGGACAAATTTGGTCTCTTAATAAACGAAAGGACCTACAAATTAGCAGAGTAGAACATACCTCCATCTACTCCTCTTATCCTCTTCATCTGCTCTACACTTGTTTGCACTCTTCTCTTTCCTGGCCTCCTCTACCTCCTCCTCCTTTTCTCTCTCTACCACTCTCTCTCTCTCTCAATCCTGACTGGAAATGACAGCCAGCACTTCAGTCTGTTCTCTTGGTTTGCCCGAGGAGGCTCCAGCACCTCTGAGCTCATCACTTCCCAGGTCAAAGTCACACAATCATTTAGACTGGAGGCCTTGGGGTCATTTCGGTAATGAACTGGGCCAAACAAGCACAACTTGCCATCAGTACTAATGAAGTGAAGTGTTTAATGAAGTGTTCAGGCATTTTAGCATGGAAACCAAAGATGTTCACACAGTAGGAGATGCCTCAAAGTGGACTAGTGAGAATCAAGTGTCCTTCAAACTAAAGGCTGTTCATAACATTCATTTAAAGAACCAACGAAAGGCAGATTTTCCTCCAGGTAGCTTTGGTGCTTCCGAGTCTCTCTCTGTTGATTGTTATCTTTATGTTCTCTCTTCTCTGCCCTCTTTCCGTCCTTGTCGCCTCTCTCTACGTTCTGTTTGGTCAAATTAACTAGTAGTTGATGATGCATGAAAATATGTTCCTTGAAATTCCTTGAAAGTTCTTAAAAGTTATGGGTAATACTTAAACCCTGGTACATAACATTGATATAACCTTGCCAAATACATGTCATGGAAAATGTCATATACTGTTATGAGTTGTCATGACAAATTTGGTTAACTAATATAGGTAATTATCATAAGAGATGCCATAATGTTTGATATATTACACTAGTAATCATGACAATTACTTATGTAGAAAGTATGTGGTGGCAATGTTAAGATTTCAACAAATGTGTTAATAACAAGTTAATGGAACATTAATAATATGTCAATAACATGTTAACATAATAATTGATTAACAATACTAATTTTTATGCTGTTACTGCATTTTCCTAGTTTGGCCCTTTGAACCATCCATAGTTCCAGGCTGAAGCTCAGCTGCTTGTGGGGTCTGTAACTGAAGCCCTTACATTCAAGTACATCTTTTAAATGCTCCATTGATGGCTCTCTTGATAAGCCATGAATTTTTGCACCAAAGTGCACTGGATCTATTTATGAGCAAACCCAGCACAGATTCCAGCAATATCAGAGCACACTGGACAGAGAACTATAGATAAATTCTGTAGCTATAACTATAGATAAATCAACAAGCAGCAAACTAACAATAGCAACAGCAAAGTGGAGCTCCAGTTCCCCTCAAGTGTAATAACAAACTATGAGCTGTATAAATGAGAGTCATGGATGAGTTGGACCACTGATTGTATTTATGATATATATGGTGATGTGCTCTCATTGGTTGGAACATGCACCAACTGACTGGCCATCGGTAATAAAGGTTGTAACCCATGTTCACATGATTTTCATGTTTATGTTCATGTGAACTCTGCATATCATAACTGAATTATTGAAAGTAATGAATATGATCTGATGAAGCTTATGTTGTCCACTTATATAGCTACAACAATAAACGCGCTGCTTTTTTATATATTATTTTCACACACAAATGATGTTTTGTTATTTGTTATTACAGAAAATATCTTAAAGCCCATACGCTACATTTTTCTTGTGTTTCCTTGTTTTCCTCTGAGTTCCACTAACGATATTTGCTGTATTTTTAAGTCATAAGTAATTAATTTTTTACATATTGATTGTCTGACTTCTGTCATAATTAAACAGCATATTTTTATTGCTGTGTTGGAGGATGATATACATAAATGAGCTATGCTCTGATTGGCTGTCTTGTACTGAGCCTCATTCAAAAAGCAGCCTGGGCTAAAACAGTCCTGATAATTTCAGCGAGAGTGGGTGGAGCTAAACTGCTGTAGGCTGAGAAGGTGGATAGATGTAGACAGTGAACTCAAAACTAGCTGTTTTTTGCAGCATAGTTTCCTTATATGGGTTGTATGGACTGTGTACATATTGTTGCTGTCCAAAGAAAAAAAAGTCAAAAACACTCTTATATTTCAATGTAAGTCAATGTAAAGAGATTTTATTTCAAGTGATTTTAGAGCATTTCTATTGGTCCATTCATCATGAAATTTCCACACGATGAAAAGGACAGCTGGTGTGTTGAAATGATGCAGAAAAATAAAAATCAACAAAAATGGAGATACATGGTTTTCTTTGGACAGCGATGATACAAAACTCTTTTATTCAGTAACAATGGCGGAGAATTGAGATTTTTCTGTGATTTGTAACATTTAAGGTGAGTTGGTTTCACATAAAACGATAAATACAGTGTTTTTCTGTGAGAAATGAGTGTTAAATATTGTAAAATCCTGGCATGTTTAACAGCATTTACACACAATAAACTCCTCAGCTAAAACAATCAGTTTTCAATGATTCAGGCCCTTTATTTCCATTCACTTCACTGCGTTTCAAATATCAGTGTTTACTCCAACAAGGGGTGAGAAAAGCACAGGTGAATGAGTGAATGAACGAGTGAAGGAGTGAAAGAGTGAAAGAGTGAGAGTTGGGTGGGGGCGGGGGGGCGTGAGAGGGAAAAAGGTGTCATTGAAAGTTAGTGAGATGAGCATCAGAGATGCTAATGCTGTTACTGAGACTACTGTCCTGCTATTACACAGACACATACACAGTGGAGAACCCTTGAGAGCGCTATTATGGGCACCCCAGCAGATGGGTAATTACTGAATTTAGAGAGGGGGGAGAGAGGGAGAGAGAGAGAGAGAGAGAGAGCGAGAGACAGGGAGAGAAACAAGGTGGTGCATTAGTGACCCGTTCCATTGTAATCGTCTAATGTGTACGGACCGCTGAGGGGGGACGGGGAAAAGTGCAATTTCAGAAAGGGTCACAATCAGTGGAAATACCCACTCTGCCTCTTTCTCTCCCATCCAGCCCCGACGTGCACCTACGCCGCAGCTCGCTGCTTTGTTTGCTTCATTTCTTTTCCTTCAAGTGGCAGAAAAGTGAGAAGCCGTAATTATGATGGAAAACACGGGATGCTAATGAAGGAAGCGCAAAACAGTGATTTCGTGCCTGTGTGCGTGCGCTTCCGAGGGCGTTCACCTCATTTATTTGGATAAAATAGGGCCTAAGTGGCGGGCGGATAATGCCTGCTGTCTGTAAGCGTCTCTTTGTCGCCGCGTTCGGTCTTATTGTCTCAGCGACGCACTCGTCTCTACCTGACAAAACAGCCTGCAGATTCACACAATAATCTCCTTCTCTGCTCTATTGTGCCTTCGCACATGCGAATTAACACAATTAATTAATAATAGGAAGCAATTCATCCTCATTGTCAGCAGTCTGCAGGGTTTTTCGGCCTCGGTTTGTGATGAACCGTAAAGAACTTCTACCATTTCCTCAATAATGTAGCATATTCGAGCCAGTCTGATGCTTTTGTGGTGATGATGATTTTGTCCATATGTATCCATTATGTCCTGACAGGCTGACTGTTTTTGGATCCACAATTCAGGCCTTGAGCAAGAGCAGTATGCCCCGGTACATTAGGTCAGATAAGGCCTATATGAGCTAATGTCTCGGCTAATTCTATATATTATATAAGGATATTTTTGAATGCACTGGCTTGCAGTCAGGATCATGGAGGGTCTCCCTTCTGCTTTTTGAAGATAACAGGAAAGGCCTCAACTTTTAAGTGAATGTTTTTGGTTGTGTGAGCAATTCTAGCTGTCCAAATATATTCTTCTCTCTGAATGTTACTTGTCCAATCAAATATTAACCCCTTACCAAGTTTTATTACACACGTCTGTAACCTAAGAAAAGCCCCATTAGTTTGCATTGGAGTCCCTGTAGTTACTGAAAAATAAGCCTCAGTGTATAATAAGCTTGGAATATTAAGGGGTTAACTTTTGTAGGTTAGCCATATATGGACTATATTGAGGTATTATGATGTATAACACCTCCATCCCCCCATCCCATAACCAAGAAGTCTCTCCCAGGCTTGAGATTTACAGCTATAATAAACTCATTTCAGCCAAAGACCATACTGAACATTTGTGAGATTTCTTTTATCTGCAGAACATTCACCATACATTATATGTGTTTTGCAGTTTTATACAGCATGACGTGTTGAATTCTGGGAAACATTTACAGTACAGCTGGATTATACTGTATTATACACATTATTCTATGGTTACTGTAATATTACTGTTATTATATGGTAATAATACATCAATACATACAGTATCATCAGCTTTACTGTAAAACTAGCCACCAGAAGAACCTTGGATTCGGACCTTCACTGCAAATTAAGTTTAATTATTTAAACATTAAAGAGCTGCTGAACTGCATTAATATGTGTGAACCAGAGTAAATGCAACAAGTAACAGCTATTAATTATTCAGTAACTACTACCAATTATTGAATAACTGCTTTATATTATTCAGTTACTATTATGATTTATTCAGTAATTGCTATAAATGATGCAGAAACTACTGTAAATTATTGGGTAAATACTAAAAAATATTCAAAAATTGTTATAAATTATTCAGTAACTGCCACAAATTTACTAACTACTATATATTATTCAGTAAATTCTATAAATGATTCATTAACTACATTAAATAATTCAATGACCGCCATAACTTATTCAGTAACTACTGTAAATTACTCAGTAACTGCCATTAATTATTCAATACCTACTATAAATTATTCAGTAACTACTATAAATTATTTAGTAACTACTATAAATTATTCAGTAACTGCTATGAATTATTCAGTAACTGCTATAAATTATTCAATAACTACAAAAATATTCAGTAACTACTATTAATTATTCAGTAACTGCTATAAATTACTCAGTAATTGCTGAAAAGTATTCAATAACTACTATAAATTATTCAATAACTACTACAAATTATTAATTAACTACTACAAATTGTACAGAAACATCTACAACTTATTTAGACTACTACAAACTGTTCATTAATTATTATGAATTACAGCAGTAACTTCTACATTTATTTAGTAATTACTATAAATTCAGTAACTACTATGAAACTAATATTGTGTAGTTTTGAGAATGAGGAATTAAAGTGTGGGTCAGTTTAAGGGATTAAAGCATCATATTTGAATGATTATATTTGCATTTATAAAGTTTTTGTGTGTTTGGGTGCACAGGCAATTCTGTCGATGAGGGAGGAGTGAGAGAGTGAGAGGAGGGAGAGAAAAAACAGATTATAAGCAAAAGCAGACGGAGAGAGAGAGAATGGACGAGGACAGGCCAGAAATGAGAATAAATGCAGCACATCTGCCATTTACAGAAGTTTAGGAAGTTGGCCAGGCAGAGACGAGCAAAAGGTGAACGAGTTAGGAAGAAAAAACAGCTGAAGAGAAGCTGATGGATGTTGAAAGTGGCAGAAAAAGGCAGACAGTTTGAAAGCGGTAGAAGAGCGATGGAGGACGTGCTGCAGTAATGGAGGAGTAATGGAGATGCAGGGTGAAGTTTTCTTCTTCGTCCAAAAACACAATATGGACGGCTGGAATGCACACATACCATCTGCTCGGAGACAGACCAGATCCTGGCCACTTGAACCTACCCACAATGCATTGCTTTAGGCCCTCTTGTGTATATGAAGAGGGAAAGCGCGCTGCTACAGCACTCATGCAGTACGAAACAGATCAAACATTTGGAAATATTTGTCATGAAAAATCAATCATTATTTTAATCAATTACAACTTATACAATAACCAATATATCTAATCCACAGGTGTTTCTGTCCATCCTTCCACTGTGAGAAGACGACTCAGCGCTGTGGGTCTGAAAGGATGTGTAGCTGTTCAAGAAGAACCTCACTGAGAAAAGGAGACGGACACATCAAACAAAGAAGCTGAACAATGGACTGACCACCCCAGAGTCCAGACCTCAACACCACTGAATGTGTTTATTTGTTTATTTGTTTACTTGGATTGTGAGAAGCAGAAAATGTAAGCAACTTCTAAGACTGAACTTTAGAGGTTTGGCTGCAGATGTCTTTGAAAAACTGAAAGCAAATCTCCTGAAAAGAATGGAAGCTGCAATGCAAATGCCCTGCAAAGAGTGGACGCACTAAATACTGAAATATCTGATATTATATTTATAGATAAAAATTGGCCACAAAAGGTAAATATTGTTGCTATCTCAATAAAACCTCAAAAATATCAGAGACCATCCCTAAATTTCTACTATATAGATACAATGCCAGTTTTGGGGTGGTCTCTGAATTTTGCATTGTACTCTATAGATCATCTACATCTCGATGATAAGAACATTGTTGACAAAACAAACAAACAAACTTATATCTACAAAAAAGTAACTTTATAGATGAAGGGAAAACATTAAACATTATGGACCATCCATTTTGTAGGTCCATATATATATATATATATATATATATATATATATATATATGCACACACACACACATATTGACATCAGGTCACACCATCACATTAACTTACATTGACAGTAAATGATGTTTTTGCCCTCTCCTGTAAAGTTAGTATTTTGGAGACACTTGTTTTTCTCTGGACAGCGATAATATATCCAGAATAAATCGCTCCTGTCGGAACAAAACCTTGTATCTCCATTTTTGCCAATTTCCAGTTTTTGACATAATTTGAAAACACCTGCTGGCCTTTACATTGTGTGTACATTTCAGGATGGACCAAAAGAAACGGCCCAAAATTACTTGGAAAAAATTCTGGTTCCATTGACTTACATTAAAAGTAATGTATGTTTTTTGCTTCTCCTGTAAAGTTTCCATTAACATAGCAGATACAAGGTTTTGTTCCGACAGTAGAGATATGTTAATATGAACTAATGAAGTATTCAGACCTTAAAAGTTTAAAAGAATTGATATGATCTATTGAATCCCACAGCTGAGATAGCCTCCAGCACCCCACCGCGACCCAGAAGGATAAGCGGTTTAGGTGATGTATGTATGTATTGAATCCCACAACATTAACAGTATTATTAATAATATTAATAAGCTAAATATATACAAAATCATCATTTATAGGGTACTTTCTATCAGGGGGTGTCTGCCCCAAACTGTAACCTCTACATTTACACTTGTGAAAGTAATACTAATACTTGCTTTTTTACTGTTTTTTAAAGACCTCTTTGATTTCTTTTGAAGTTGAAAGATTTGTGTCATGTTTAATTTTTAATTTAAAAAATATTCAAAAAATGCTGTCCCATGTTTTTACGTCACTACCGAAACACAGAGTTGTAGTTCATAGGCAGAGCCTTACTTTAGCCACACCCCTGCATTTTAGAGTAGGAAGTGAGGCGGCATCCCTGTCCCTCATGGCCACATGGTGAACAGTTAGATCCCATTGTTTTGAAGTGAATGTGTCCCAAAATCAAAAAATCAGCGTGAAACATTAAGAATTGTCACTACCGAAACAAATGCTTTTTGCGATTAAGTAAACTTTGTGTTTCGATGAAAAATATTATGATTTGATGTGCAACTGTGCAAAGCTAAGTTTGGTGGGCATGTACTCTCTAGCATTTTTGAGCTCAAAATTAGCTAAAATTGTCACTACCGAAAGTCACTACTGAAACATTTCATCAGAGACCACCCTTAATACATACATATATATATATATACGTATATATTCCAGTCAAAACGACCATGACATACAATTAACTCATACAATTTTCCAGCGTCAGGAAAAAAGTGTCATTCTTGACGTATCAAAATTAGCGTTTTTACAGTTTAGTGCTAATTAGCATTTCACCGCTTATCATACTAATTGAGGCTTGTGAAGTTTTAGAGCACCAGCATCACAACAGAATCATGTTATATGTTTTTCTGCAACCAAATTGATTTCACATTGAAAACGGTGATTCCAAACTTTCCAGCCAGAGCATATTCATACGCACACATTCACACATAATCCCAAAGTGGACCCACCCACACTCACACACACACACACAACGCAGTAATTATCACACACATGTACACACAAGTGCGCACACACATGCACCCATGACCCATGTCGCTCCCATTGAAAGCCCATGACTGCATCTGGAAGTAATTACTATGAAGGCTTTGTGTGTGTGTGTGTGTGTGTGTGTGTGTGTGTGTGTGTGTGTGTGTGTGCGTTATCGGGGTGTGGGGTGCAATCAGCTTTGTTTTTGTGTGTTGGGGGGTGATGAGGCTTAGAGATGCGCTGTAGGTGTATTGCACTCTCTCTCTCTCTTTTTTTATCCCTCTATCCCTTCCTCTCTCGACCTGCACTACATTAGCGGCCGCGCTCGTCTGCCAGCTTTCTGAGCGTGGAGCAATGAGGATAAATGGGACAGTTAGTGAGGGAGGGGAAAAAATTACACCGTATGCATCTCTGCCTGCTTCAGAAATGTTGGGCTGAGTTGGGGGGAGGGGAGGGGGGGGGCGCATAAATTTGCATGCTCATTAATGAGCCCCTTTTGTCCGGCCTCCTAATTATCATGACACATCATGTCTTCATTGCAGAAGACTCCGTCGCCTGCCGGACGGTTTGTTTGGGAGAATAATGCATGTTTATTCTAAACCAAAACCCCTTTTTGTTCCGCTGAATGTTTCTTTTTTTCCCCCCACGTCCTCGTTGATCAAGGAGCGAGCGCTGAATGGATGTTCTCGACGCCCCCCTTCCGCTGACGATGATAAACAACAAGGTGGCTCTTTTTGTGGCTCTCTCGTCCCTTTCCCCATTCTCCTTTCTTCCCCTCAAGACCCCACACATTTAGATGATGCTAATCTTACAGCCATTGATGTTTACAGGTGTGTGTTTATTAATATTCGCCAGCGCTTCGGTTCCAAGGCGTCTTTGGCGTGCTAGCGGCTAACGTCAATGCTAATTTCACAGGTGTGTTGGTGAAAGAGGCCTCGGAGTCGGAGACCCAGCTTGGGCAACTGCTGCCATTATTGTGAAAAAAGAGCTCTAGAAGTCCTCAAAACCTGCTGATAGACATGCCTTGTCTATACTGCACAATCTAGTGCTGTCCTCCGTCCAGTGTGGTCCAGAGGAGGATGGCTCTTGGTTCCTCTCAGTGGTTCTTCCTCCTGCTCTCAGGGAGTTTTTGAGTCTTGGCTCTTTGGGAGATTTTCCGCTTGAGCCTTGATTCCTGCAGTGTTTCTTTCTCGAGCTCTTAAGGACTTTTTCCTTTTGAGTCTTGGTTCCTCTCTTTATCTCTTCCTCTTCTTCTCTTATGGGACTTTTTCCTTTTGAGTCTTGGTTCCTCTCTTTATCTCTTCCACTTCTTCTCTTATGGGACTTTTTCCTTTTGAGTCTTGGTTGTTCTCGGTGTTTCTGGCTCATGGTTGTAGAAAGCTTATGGGTTTGGGTCTTGGTTCCTGCAGCGTTTCTTCCTTTTGCTCTTAAGAAGTTCTCCTCTTGAGCCTTGGTTCCTCTCAGTGGTTCTTCCTCATGTTCTTAGGGTGCTTTTCCTTTTTGAGTCTTAGTTGTTCTCAGTGTTTCTGGCTCAAGCTTTTAGAAAGTTTATCTTTTAGGCTGTTGGTTTCTTTCAGTGTTTCTTTCTCATGTTCTTTGGAAATATTTCCTTTTGAGTCTTGGTTTCTCTTAGTGGTTCTTTCTCATGCTCTAAGTGTCTTTTTCCATTTAACTCCTGGTTCCTCCAGTGGTTCTTCCTCATGCTCTAGGGGGGCTTTTCCTTTTGAGTTTTCCTTCCTTTCAGTGGTTCTTCCTCATGCTCTTAAGAGGTTTCTCCTTCTGAGTCTTGGTTCCTCTAAGTGTTTCTTCCTCATGCTGTTAAGGAGCTTTTCCTTTAGAGTTTTCATTCCTCTCAGAGTTTGTTCTCACACTCTTAGGGAGGTTTCCCTTTTGAATCTTCGTTCTTCCCTGACCAAGTCTTGGACCTGCATTCCTGGAAAGCCACTTTGGGACAATGTCTATTGAAATATGTTTTAATTTCAACAAAGACTGAACAGACCAGGACTGAATCAACACAAAAGCCCATGAGAAGTGAGCTACTTCATTTCTACTTCTTTTTTTAGGTCTTCGAGCTGAGGCATATGATAACAAGGCTAAAGCTAACAAGCTGGGATCACATCCAGAGCGGGTGGAGGCCAGCGGCCCTCCGAGATCCAAAATCAGGCAGCCTTGTCTGATTGGCTGATTGAGGTATTATATGGACGGCTTTCTTCAGACCCTAATAACAGATTTTCCGGGAGGGATAAACGCATTTAAAAAAATACTCAGAGATTGTGCCATTTACAGATGAGCAGAAAGAGAAAGAGGTAAAGAGAGAGAAAGAGAGAGAGAGAGAGAGAGAGAGAGAGAGAGAGAAGACAAGGGAGGAGGAGGGGTAAATCTGAGATTAGGGTTTAGAGGCAAGTGAGTGGCAGCTTTGCAGTCCAACTGGGCAAAATGCCAGCACATGGAGGCATCTGCCTTCTGCTGGGGGTGTAAGTGGATCGCGGTTGGGTTGCTATTGCTTGCCCTGTTGCCCAGCGTTTAAGGCAGGACAAAGAGGCAGGACATTTTACACTTAAATAATGCCGCCTTCAGAACCAGAATTATCATAAATATGAGCTCCCGATCCAAACGTCAGACATGAACATCTCTCCACTGTACTACACACACACCAAGGCTGTGATGTTACCTGCTATGCTGTCTAATTACTACAAACCAGTGATGTATAACACTAATTAAAGAGCTCTTGCATAATCCTTGTCTCTTTTACAATAACAAAAACAAACCAATTACTGCTAATAATTAATTAAATGTTGGCCCAAATAAACAGTTTATGCAATGTGACGCTTTCAGAAAGATATTTTAAGTGCTTTATTGATGGGATTCCCAATGCTGTAGCAAAGTATGCATCCACAATCAGTCAGTACTGCACCAGAGGGGGCGCTGAACCCACTGGTTCTATTCCCGAGGCGAAGCAGAGAAGAGGCTCACTGAAACAGATCTTAATATATATATATAAAATGCTATTAGTGTACACACCAAACAGGAGGGTACAAACATGAGGGCATGAATACAGGGGCTCAAGCCCCCCCCCTGGGGTTTACCTATGCATATGCCTGGTGCATGAAGCTTGTGATAGACATACCTAACCTATAAGTTTCACAGTGACTCCTTCAGTCGTGAGCTCTGGCATAGTGCTGCTACTATTACACCATAGACGTTTGCTAAAACTACCTTCCCAATGATGAAACCACAGTAACGCACAGCCTCAAGTGGCTTATTGCTTTTATAAAATAGCGGCCAACATAAAATATGATAAAACACAATTTTTGAGAAAATAATTGAAGTTGAAATTAATCAACATAAATAAAAAAGTATTCCGCTAAGAAATGTGGTTCCTTTAGAGTGTAGTATCATGACCAAGTAACCCTTGACCACTGAATGAGGAGAGGAACATTCAGTCGCCCATTGCTGTATATTGCAGTCATTTCATGATTTTTTGTCATATAACAATGAACATTTAATAATGCAGCACTATTTAATGCAAAAACCTTCACTTTATAAGTACTTTTTGGTCACCAGATTACCACAGAGTCGTATTTAGCACCAATCCAGCGGCACCTCTTGTCACACACTGGGGCTGAATTTCAAATGGCTCCCTGCTCCCTACATAGTGCACTACATAGGAATTTAAATACTGCATCCTGTAGCCCAACAGAGCAAAATATAGCTAAAAAATTGTCATCTGGGACTCAAACACATCCGCACTCGACAAATAGTGCACTACTTGGAGGTAGAAGCTAGAATTTCTAAACTTTCATAGCTAGCACACTATTTAGGGAGTACAGAGCTGTTTGGGATTCAGCCTGGGATTGACACTACTTCTGACTGAAACACGGACATTTGAAGCTTTGAAGAATTTGAAGATTATCCCATTAACAGCACAAGGAGTTGCTGTGGCGTGGTCATAGGTGTGCGTACTTCGTGGACTTTACAACAGCTTCGTATGCAGCTCAGCCAATCAGATTTTAGGATGTCTATCTGTTTTATGAAATGAGTTTATCAATAGTTATTCATTAGATCTTAAACAACAACAAGTTACTACCATTTCATCGCCAACAGGATGTCTTATTGGTTAGAAATGATCATTTGGCCTACATTAACATGAGAAATGACAAAATTCATATAAGGTTTTGACATTTTTAGAATACTTCAGCGGCATTCTGTTGTCTTACTGTGCACTTTTTAAAATTTGTACCAGTGGCAAACCTTGGCTATTACAGCCAGGCCTTCAATTCAAGATATAAATGTCAAAACTGGGTCAAAACATGAGGAAAAGCCCGCCTCTCTGATAGGGCTAACTTCTGCTAGCAGTTTAGTAGCTTGTTAGCATTAAGCTAATGGCGATTCACATGAACATCTTTGGCCAACTACAACTGGACAACTGGTCTTGGATTAAGACATTTGAAGCTTCTCAAAGACATTCTGTGCTTTCCTCTGTTTTCCTCTGTTTTTCCTCTGTGGTGTCCAGAAGGCCTAGAGTGACATTGTTTTCTCAACAACTAATCTAACTCATTAGGACTTCTCTTCAGCTCTTGAAGTCCTAACCAATAGGAGAGCTTGCTTAGATATGTCTACCTAGACACCATGGAGACAAACAATTCCTTATTGTCCTATTTTCCACTCAATGTTTCAAGAATTTAACCCTTTTGTTTTCATCTAAAACTTGATAATGAAACTAGACCAGTTCTGCAATACTTACCAAGTTTAAATTCATACTTGCAGAGTTTAAATAAATTATTCTATTAATATAAATGAAGTAACATACTGTATGTATTTTTTAGTTCCCAGACATCATTAGGCCTTCTCTAAAGCCCTGCGAGGCCCTGAGGGTTCCTTTCTGATTAGTATTAAGTGTAACTCATTAAGAAAACGCTGATGTGTTTTACACTTTGCAATAAAAGTGCTGAGAAACACCAAACCAAATGGGAAAACCTAAAAGCTGTGATTCATCAGTTGCAAAACAGAAAACCACGTGGAGGTCAGGGAGCAAAGATAAAGACACAAAGAACATCAGGTACCAAGGATGATTTATGCAGGGCACATATATCTGAGGGTGGGCGAGCAGTGAACCAGTGAAGGAAGGTTACCAGACTGACCTAAAGAGGTATTTTCATATGTTAATGTAGGCTAAATGATCATTTCTGACTAATAAGACATACTGTTCTTGGTTAAATGGTAGCAACCTGACAGGATTAATGCTGACCGATGGAAAGGGCAAAGTATAAGTAACCAGCAAGATCTGAGCTTTAACAGTATAGATGAATGTGGGCTCACTATTCAGCAACAGGTCACTGTTTACCTTTATAAGCTCACAGGAAAAAAAAAATTAGTCACTTGTGACTGAAACGTACCTAATAGCATGTCATTTCCTCCACGAGCATGAATAACGGCTGTGAATTGAGTTGACATGAACTGGACACGTTTCTGGATGTAGGCGACATCAATGTCAGCCACTCCTGCAGCAAAGAATTGCGTAGTTTGGCCAGATTTTGTAGATGCCAGTCACTGTAACCTGGCAACTTTGTGAGCAGAAGTGAGTAAAGGGCTCTTGTGTGCCACTCTGCTGCATATGTTCATGGTATGCAGCTCCCTGTGGAGCGTTCTTTCAGAAATTGGTTGTGAAGAACCTGCATTGACTTCTAGAAGCAATTCTCGGCTGGAAGCGAAGTGATTTATATTCACAAGCCGTGAAACACGCCGGCCGTACCTGTCCATCAGTTTCGTCTTTCAGCCACAGTTCTGATGGGAATTTCCTGTAGACTGGGATTTTTGCGTATGACTGTACGCTTCGATACACCTGTAAATTCAGCTACTTCCTTCACACTGTAGCCTTCGGCACCCAAATGCAACCAGTCCTTTTTGCCAATCATTTACATCTGCTTTGTGACCCATTTTCCACACATCGAATGAAACATCCACTGCACTGTACCACCTTTTCTCAATCTATGAGTTCCACTGCACACCACACAGGTATTTATACCCCGATCATCCTCGTGGAACGCCTTCTGCAGAAGCCTGAATTTACTTCCACCTTAAACATGCAAGGTGACTAATTTATCCAGGGAGCTTATTTATGCATTATAACTGCGTAATAATTATTTTTAAATAGTTCATGACCATAAGTGTTTGTGTTTATGACCATTTATGACCATTCATAAACTTTATGAATGTATAGGTAGTCTTACTGAAAAGTGGTACAAACCTACTTAGTTTGGTAGATCAGGCTAGCTAAGTAGCATGGCCACATACATGCAATACAGTTAGCATATAAACATGCTTAGCTAGTTTGGTGCATCAACCTAGTTGACTAACCATTTTCACAAACTTTGTAATTAGGTTTGGGGAGAGGGGAAGCACACAAGTCCTAGATCAGGGGTACCCAATTCTGGTCCTGGAGATCTACCACCCTGCTGAGTTTAGCTCCAACCCTAATCTAGCACACCTGATCAGGGCTTCAGGGGTGTCTGAATATTACAGCCAGGGGTGTTGGATCTGAACTCTCCAGGACCAGGACTGGGCATCCCGATCACAGATGTTTTGTCACTGGTGGTGTTTGTTTATTTGTGTTTTTCAGCCTGGCTGGCAAGAGGGGCAAAGAACAGGCTTAAGAGGTATGAAGCAGCACTTTGCCGACAGCTTCGGAGAAAAATCACGCCAAAAAGCCACGGCTAAAGGAGAGGGCGGAGACGAGGTCAAGCACACACTCTCACACACACACACAGCTCAGGGTTTGACACACTCGCATGAGCTCACACGCTGAGCTGTATTTGGAGCCACACACACACACACACACACAGGAAAATAACACACTCTGTAATGGTTGGAGTCTCACACAGTGACACAAACACACCAGGAGTGTCTGGGTTTACACACACACTCACACACTCACACACACACCACACACACGCGCAGTCTGTTTGGGCTGTTTTTGGCAGGGTATTACATGTTAAACACACACTGAGAGAGTATAGAGGGGATGCGTGACTGTATGTAATGCTCTCTTCAGCGTGATTATCTCTGCCTTTTTTCAGCCCTTAAGCAGTTCATACCAGCAAGTAATGCCTGTTTTTTGGTGGGTGTAAGTAATCTGTATTAATCAGAACACACACACACTTGTTTTTGTACAATGTGAGGACATAGGGCCATACATATGCCCCAAATCTATTATAAATATGTCAGAACCTATATGTAATAATAACGTCACACACACATATGTGTGTGTATATATATATATATATATATATATATATATATACACACACATATGTGTGTGTGACGTTATTATGACATATATATATATATATATATATATATATATATATATATATGACAATATTCTATATATATTATGTATATTTTTGCTATTCAAAAAACATGTCTTTCAAAAATGGTAAGGGAGGCAAAACAATTTCGAAGCATTTTTATTGGTCTATTCTTCATGAAATTTTGACATAATTTAAAGGACAGCTACTGTTTCCAAATGTAAATAGACATATATAGTTAATATGTCTCATATATATATATATATATATATATATATATATATATATATATATATATATATATATATATATATATATTGCTGCTGTCAGAACAAAACCTCGTTTTTAAGTTTTTGACATAATTTGAAAATGCCTGTTGTCCTTAACACTATGTGTAAATTTCATGATGAATGGACTAAAAGAAATGACCCAAAATTACTTGGAAAAAAAGTCTGGTTCCATTGACTTACATTAAAAGAAAAGTGTGTTTTTTCTATCTCCTGTAAAGTTACCATTTTGGAGATACAAGGTTTTGCTCCGACAGCAACTGTATGCAAATATCTATATGTAATTATAATATACCCTGTATCATATGTATGCATACGTATCTACAGTCATGCGCAAATATTTGGCCATATTTTCTATGTGAAAATAAGTTTACACACCCTCTACAGAGAATACACTCTGTATATTTTAATGCATACTTAGTTTTGATTTGCTAAATTTAACATTTTGAAGAAAAATACAAGATAAAATGTGGTCTATGCAAAAGTTATGGTGCATTTTCTGCTTCATGTTTATTATGTTTCTTTTTTCCAATATGTTAAAATGAATAGGAATTTATCATTTAAAGTAGAAAAATGACATTTTATTTTGCTCTCTGTAGAAGTGCTGACATATTTCCACTTGTTTTATTACTAATGTAATAAAAACATGATCCAAATGCATTATACATAAGAAAGTATATATATCCCATCTAATACCTGCATATGTATTATATATGAAAGATTTCACCCCAAATTACATTATAGATCACCTTCAAGAATTCAAGAATGTTCTTTTTATTCATTATGTACATTGTTGGGAGTGGGCCATACACATGCAAGAAATAAAATTGATATGTTATGATTAATACCACTTTTATTACAGACATAAAAATGTGTTTTTCATTATACATCAGCTGTTATTCTTTATTTAAAAAATCATATATTTAAAAATCTTACAAACTGATATATAGTGTTTTGCAACTTTTCATATGTGAGTATGTACATGAAATAACCCTAAACCTAATCTTAACTTTACCACACTTTCACACACAAGCTTCGTTTGAATGGATTAGACCACCCCCCACCCTCCACCCCCAAACATAAGCACATACATATGCATATACACCCAGGAGGAGCAAAGCAGCTCATATAAGACTAAATAAATCAGAGCTTACTTATTACTCTTACAAGCACCCACACAGCTGGTAACAGGGTTAACTGACCTACAGGCTCTCAGTAAAAGGGTTAAACTGAAGGCAAAACAGAGCTAAGTGTCTGGGCATAATTCCCTTTAGGCTGATCAGGCTGTATATGTTGAGCATATAGACTGATTAAATGATAATGCAGCAGCATATGTGTTTAAAGAGCTTTTAAAGCTAAGGCTAAGTGGGTCCACACTAAATGCATCTGCATACTCAAGTCAATCGAACAGCTATCAGGCAATTTGGACAGTATGCAGTTCATTCAGACAGCATATGGGCTGCTCAGATAGGATATACATAACCTATTCAGTCTGTATTAATCACTAAATCAGGCCACTGCAAAATCTGGGAGAAATCCTCAATAAGTAACGTCCGATCTCAATACGGATAGAACAGATCAAAGATTAGGCTTCTTTTGGTGAGCACGGCCAAAAGCAGCATCTTGGCCAGTGAAATTGATTCTATATATTTAATATAAATTATATTAAATGCCTTCTCACTGCATGATGCAGAAACATTAGTACATGCCTTTATTACTTCAAGGCTAGACTATTGTAACGAACTACTGTCAGGATGCACCAGCAGGAATTTAAGTAAACTTCAACTAGTTCAAAATGCTGCAGCCAGGGTTCTCACTAAAACTAGAACATTTGATCATATCAGTCCAGTTCTATCATCACTTCATTGCTGCCTGTTAAATTCCGTATTGATTACAAAATTCTTTTATTGACGTATAAAGCCCTACATGGGCTCCTGAGTACCTACAAGACCTTATTTCCCATTACGAGCCACCACGATTACTCAGATCACAGAGTGCTGGCTTTTTAATAGTTCCCAGAATTCAGAAGGTTTCATCTGGGGGAAGAGCCTTTTCTTATAAAGCCCCCAAACTCTGGAATGATCTTCCAGAAAATGTTCGGGACTCAGACTCAGCCGCAATCTTCAAATCTAGGCTGAAAACTTGCTTGTTTAGTTTAGCTTTTGGTAGCTAATGTTTCCCCTTGGATAAAGGCAGCAGATCCAGGGGTCCATGCACGCAGGGAATTATAGTAAACTGAGACCGGTGCTGTCGTCCCGCCGCTCACACGCGATCACTCAGGTTTGTGGACGGTGGAGCGGAGGGATGCCAGATTGTTTCAGGGTGCTCCCGTGTCTGTGTGCCCTTTTGGTTCTCTCCTTTTAGTTAAGCTGTTGTAGTCAGATCTGCCGGAGTCGTTAGCCACACTCTGGAAATGTTTTACATATTATTATACATACACCCATACAGAACTAAACTAACTCCATCTCCCTACCTTTTTTCTGAGTAAACGACTGCCCACCTGTCCAGCCGGACACTGATGGACGATTGTCTGTCGAGCTCTCCTGCTACCCGCTTCAGACCAGTTGCCCACGCCCCAGTCACCACCACCTGCCTTGGACTGGCTGCCCACTCTACACTGAAGTGGACTCCTAACTATTACTACTACTACTACTATTAATATTAGTAGTATAATAATTTTGTAGGTAGTTTGACCAGAGGAGGATGGGTCCCCCCTTGTGAGCCTCGGTTGCCACTGGCTTGCTCACCTGGAGGATTTACATTTCATGTTAAAACTTTGTCCTTAATGGATTTCTGTGAAGCTGCTTTGTGACAACATCAGTTGTAAAAAGCGCTATACAAATAAATTTGACTTGAGTTAATATTTCATCTAATATCTAATCGTTTTTCCTAGGAAATTCTTGTTTCACTGGCAGACATAATGCAGACCACCCCCAAACACTACCTTCATTTCTCCTGATACACACACACAGTACTGCCATCATGCAAAATGACTTCATTTTCAATCATTTTCATCTTCATTTCTTACTCTTATTTATTGTTTATATGCTCTGCCGAAATAACCAAGGTGGCTAACTAGTGATAAAATAAAAAGCTTTTATCTTAAAGGTGACACAATATGCTACAAACTAAAGCCAGCTGCTCGGATATGTCCTCATCCTCCTTCAGTAGCTTTTTTATTCTTGTCCTCACTGCCACCTTGTGCCGTTCTTACTGCTGTCTAACTTCACATGATTCATGCATGAAAACAGCTAATGTAATTAAATAATTAATTAATGATTTTTGAAATTAATTAATTAAAAAAAACCAATAAGTCTTTAGAGCACTGCCTGTTGTGTCAGATGGTACCAGTTTCACACCACTGTGCTGAACTTGATCCTCTAACCTCTCGAAGCTGATGTTAGCTTCTTATTCGAATTTCCGTTCCACCTTAAATAGTGCCCCACTTAGATGCCAGCATTCATACAGGCGTCTGACTGTAACTGTTACATTATTTAAGGTGGACTGAGAAATAAGAATACGAAGCTAATTTCAGCTTCATCCAACCAGCACCACTTGAAGTGGGGGTCGCTGGTTTAACCCCTAAATTAGTACATACACCAACTGACCACTTCATTAAGTTCACCTCCTTGTATCTACATTCATTGTCCATTTTATGAGCTTCACTGACCATATAGTTTCAGTTTGTAGTTCTACAGTTACAGACTGTAGTCCATCTGCTTCTCTGCATACTTTGTTACCCTGTTCTTCAGTGGTCAGGACCCCATGGACCCTCACAGAGCAGGTACTATTTGGGTGGTGGATCATTCTCAGCACTGCAGTATCACTGATGTGGTGGTGGTGTGTTAGTGTGAGTTGTGCTGGTATGAGTGGATCAGACACAGCAGTGCTGCTGGAGTTTTTAAACACCTCAGTGTCACTGCTGGACTGAGAATAGTCCACCAACCAAAGATATCCAGCCAACAGTGGACAGCGTCCTGTGACCACTGACGAAGGACGAGAGGATGACCAACAAAAAATGCACAGCAGCAGATGAGCTATCGTCTCTGAAAAATAATTTGTCCAAAAAGACATTAAAAAAAGCAAAATAAAGCACCCAGAAGTGACAGAGTGACTAGATTTAAAACCTATATTTTTTATCCATTTAACAAATAATGACTCTGCCAGTGAAGCTTGCCTGCTGACCAGTACATGGTCCATCTCACCACATGTATGCAATAAAAATGGTCAAAATTAAAGTAGTATTCTGAGTGTGTAGCCACTTGTTAAGAGATATAATTCATTTAATGCATCTGTGATCAGGGGGTCAGAGGTGTGTGTGTGTGTGTGTGTGTGTGTGTGTGTGTGTAGGAGGCACTTCAGCACAGTTGGAGACACAATCAGAAATCAGGAGTGATTCTGGAGCTGCACAGCTGCCTATTAGAGCGGAGTGCGCGAGCCATTTGGCACCAAACACGCAGCGCTCAGTCACACAAGAGCACTGATCAGTACAACAGCACAGAGCCAGAGAGAGAGAGAGAGAGAGAGAGAGAGAGAGAGAGAGAGAGAGAGAGAGAGAGAGAGTTGAAACAGTACTATTGTGACTCCAGGACTAGAGCTGAAAGACACGGGAGGGAAAAAAAAAAAATCACGTTGTGACATTTTGGAGAAATTTTACAAACAACGAAAATGTAACTCTAGGCCTTCAGAGAAGGACTGATGATTTCTGGGAAATAAAAAAAACACGTCTGTAATTTTTTTGTTCATTTTTTAAAATATAAGTATCATACTTGTATCATATTTGTATCTAACTTGTAACTCTTCATTGTTCATTATTAAAGATAGATATTTATAGAAATACATGCAAATGTAGAAATGATATACTCATTTGTTTATATATATATATATATATATATATATATATATATATATACATACACACACACACACCTGTCAGTATGTGGGTGTTTTGTTCAAATGACATATGTATGTATGGAGCTATATACAATAATGTCTCGTATATATAATGAACATTGATATATATTCAATGAAAGTCCCTGTTGAAGCAAAAACTGTTGAAGCATCAATGAATGGGCATTAACTCCAGGTGGAGCTTAAAGGGAGGGGTTTCTGATAAAGTGACCAGTATGTATACACAGTGATCCCTTGGACAGAGTGACCTGAGAGTGGCTGATATATGATGTGAAGCAACAGATGGGTGGAGCTTCAATATATACATAATTTGACATGGTGCATGTCACTGAAAAGCATATGAAAATTGAGGTAGGTCACTCCTAGCCTTACTCTTTCTTCTGATGGTCACCAAACACAAACACACTTTAACTAACTAACTGGACACAAAATAACACAGTAAACACATACACACGCTGCAACTGAAGAACCACATAAAATTAGAATGTATTCAGTCTGTTTAGGGGGGCTACGGCATAGACTATGCACACTGCACCCCAGAAGTCCCCCTCCCTCTCTCTCTCTCTCTCTCTCTCTCTTTCTGAACAGAGCATTTTATAGTGTTCATTTTTGCTAATCTCAAAATTCGATCCATATGTATCAAAGTACATTCCATATATATCAATGTTAATAATGTGTGTGTGCATCTATATGTAATAATAGGTGCTACATATTTTATACAAATGTAATAATTTTCTAACTCAAATCTTAAACTAATCAACTAACTAGAAATTCAGTCCCAGTCTTAAAACTGAAGTGTGCAGGTTTAGCACTCAGTACTAGGACTATTTTAATGCTTCTGTAGGTTAGTCCTGTTTTTCACACACACACACACACACACACACACACACACACACACAGCACTCTGTGTCCGTGCCAGGCCTGAAGAAGCTGTGAGGGCTGAGACTAAAGCTGCGATCCACAGGCGAATATCTCTGCTTGCTGCCAAAGCTGAGATTAACACTGTGTTCTTGAGGAGTCCAACTCACCTCAGGCAGCTTTTTCCCACACAAACACCGGCCTTCTTCCTCCCGCGCTCCTCCGCAGGCCGGGTAAGCGATCTAATGGAGGTGTCTGGGTGGATCTCAGAGAGTCTCAGCCAGCCAGCGCCACGCACAAACACACGCGCCCCCACTGCCGACAGCCCGGCTGGTGCAGGACCCCGAGGGAGCGAGGCGAGGGTAAGGAGAGGACAGGCGCAGAAGGTGGGTGTAGTGTAGCGTAAAGAAGTGCCTCAGACAGAGCAGGCACATTGATATGACTAGAGACCTAACGTTGTTATGTTCACAGGCCTCGGGCATGGCCATAAACACACAGTGGTGATCACTGAGGACGCGCACACACACAGCTGCGGTCTAAGACACCTGCAGTGGTAATGCAGCGCGTGTAAGCGACACTGATGATGCGCACCTCCGTCTCTGATCCTCAGCGTGCGAATACGCAGCCGAAGGCGCACTGTCCTCCGCCAAAGCCCATCTGACAAAGTCTTCACAAGGCTTTTAATTACTGCAGCACTGAGCAGAGCACAGTTCTGACAGGGGGAAGGCTCAGGCTGTGGTCTACAGTTGTTAAAGGGGAATTCCACTGATTTTTCAAAATTTCTGCATTATGAATTGGTTGAGCTGTGAACATAGTCATTCAGAGTGGTTTGATATGATAGGGGTTCATTATAGATAAACGTACTCTCTTAGATTTCTTAACACTGGTGGTGATAGGAACCAGGGGTCGCAATGTCCACAACACAAATATAGCCATTTTATTTACTGTCCAAAACCACCAGAGAACTGAATGGTGGTAAATCTGAACCAAACGAGTCACTAAAACAGGCCAAATGTACCATGACTGTCTTTAGTCCCCCTCATTTTGAAGTGATACGGAGTGTCGTTCCTGCTGACAGTGTGTAGCAGAGTTACTGGCATGGAAAAACGACTAAATGTTGTACTGCTCATGGCTGTCAGAAGGCAAACAGATCTCTAAAGCCTTCTTAAGGATCCACCTCTCTGAAAAGAGCAGCTGGACTATTTTTTTTTGGATGTTTCTGAGGATTTCAGTCTGAATTCTTAGACTGTTTTTGGTACAGAATATCAGACAAACATACTGTAAGCTTAAAAGCCTTATTTATGACAACATCTCTGAGTTTCGTCCCAAAAGTAAATCTTTGGCATTTGAAAATTGCTTTTTTGGTTTTGATAATCGTGCTGCAAATTCAAAGAAGCACCAAATGTGCTTGTTAAGGCACCCATAGCTCTTCCCTGATGGTGCGATTACCATATAATCAGCAACTGAGTATCTTATATGGCTTAATTTATAATTATATCAGCACACAAAGCACGTAACACCATTGTTCTCTATGGTTGTTTGGTTGAAAAGCAAAATATAGCCAAGCTGGCGCTTTGGCACCATTCTTCTGGACAAACCTGTCCACTGGACAGTACATCTCCTGTACCAGAGCTTTATTGTTCTTCTTTTCCAGACTGAAAATTCTATTTCTAATCTTTACAAATACTGTTCATGTATTATGGGTGTAGATGGCTATAGTTTGATAGTTTAAAAGCATGTAATATTGTATGTAAAGTAAGTGTGTAAAGTAAAAAGTGTGTAAAGTAAAACTCTCAGGAAAAAAAGGTACTGTATGGTCACTGGGGTGGAACCCGAAAGGGTACATCTTCAGTACACACTTAAAAACGACTGTTCTTCAAGGATTCTTTAGTGAATAAAATGGTTCTGTATAGAACCATGAACACTCAGAGAACCCTGTGCATGATTAATGAGCTCTTTGCATTGTGAAAGCGTTCTTCAGATTGATGGAGAACCTTTTTGAAAAGGGTTCTACATAGCACTAAAAAGGGTTACAAGGTCAAGCTTGGAACAATAGAAGAACTCTTTTTGGTGCAATATAGAACCCTTTTCAAAAAGGTTCTATACAGAACCATGTACAACACATTCACGATCAACCTGAAGAACCATCATTTTTTAGCGTGTGCCTTCAGTTAGGGAACATAATTGTACCATTGATTCCAATGAAATGATATTTTTAAGCTGCACTGACTCCACATGCCCTGTTTTGACTCGAGCCTTTTTACTTTTTTGTTACATTTTAAAATTATATCAGCTCATACTGCATATGAAACTGGTTATGAAAGGACATTAAAGGTTATGAAAAGGCAAAATTATGTATTTTTTCTCTTGGAAAAAGTTACTGAACCTACAAAATTAGCACTGTTTGCACCTTAATGAATGAAAAACAAACCAGTACCTTTATTTCCTGACCATGTATAGTCTATAACTAAGTGAACTAGCTATAGATTAGGATGATCATGCAGAGGGAACGGTTAAATAAAGGTGAAAGAAATCGCGTGGCTCAAAAAAAAGAAACAATCTACACAAAATCGACACTGATTTAAAGATTTGCTTCAATAATATCAGTTCTCGGCCTGAAGCGAGATCTCTCACCTGTGGTTTCTGACACTGTATGACATACTGTTATGTATATAAATGGACAGTACATGGCTAAAAGCAGTAGTAGCAGCCTTCTTTAAGCACTTTAAAGGCCTATTCACAGAGTTCAACAGCAGTAGAACCATCACACCAAATCTGATGGTTCTGGGGATTTTTTTTAACTCTGAGAAGTCAGGAAAAAGACGTATAGGCAGAGAAAAGTGGACTCCTCAATCAGCAGCAAGGGTGTACAAACTGGGAACGCCCCATTCTACAAAAAGATCAGGAGTAAACTACAATAGACCAAGATACGCAAGAAAAACAGCTATAAACAGTTTCTGTTCTGCCATAAGCAAGAAAAACTGCTCTGCCACCATTAAATTGAACTGAAACCATGAAAACAAACCTCTGATTGGTGTGAATAAGCCTATATCTTGCCTTGGTTTTGGATTAGATTTGAATTTATGTTGAACTATCGCTTTAAAGGAAGCTTCTCTGAGGCCTAACGGTCTGCAGCTGAAAGAAAAAGCTTCATTTGTTAAAAAAAAAAAGTCCTGATAAATATTCAGCTCAAAGTCTACTTCTGATGGCAGCGCACACAACGGCAAACCTCTCACACACACAGGATGATTGACAGGTTACCTTTAACTCCTGTAGTCAGTAATGACGGTAATTACGGCCCTCGGTGGAGCCGGAGTCAGAGAGCAAAACGACTTACACACAGCACATTAATAATGAACGCACTCCCGTAATGTAGCGCGCACACACACACACACACACACACACACACACACACACACACACACACACACACACACACACTCACTCACACACACACATTCTTCCATTCACAGTGTTTGACCTCACACACCACAGCCCGCTGAGACACCTTTCACCTCTCACCCTCACCTCAAACACAAAGATCAAACTCATTTCAGTCAAAGATCCTTCAGAGAAGAGCGACTCTACTTCAGGTCAGATCAATCTTTAACGTCCAATGTTCCCCATTAGAGTAATGGTTCAGCAGAAAAACAGATTTACTCAATATTCCACTTAGCTCAGGTGTAGCCGATCAGCCAAGACATGTTTGGAGTCCAAATTTTGCTTCTTGGTTTAGGACTGGAGCTATGAGGCTAACGTTGCTAACAAACACTAGAAGCCAATAGTCACCCAAATAGCCCAAATCGTTTTTATGAAAAATACATCTCCAAAAGTTCATTGGTAGTTTGGGACACAGTGTGCTTTCACATGTTGACAGTAGACGAATGACGGCAGAACTGTCCAGTGCAGTCTGCTGAAGGTATCGCTTTAAAAGCCATTTTAAAGCTTTATTTGAACAAGAGAGCTACAATCGGGAATTCTGTGAATCACCAGTGATTTCTGAGACAAAAAGTCTGATTTACTCAATATTCCACTTAGCGCAGATGTAGTCGATCAGCCTAGACATGTTTGGAGTCCGAATTTTGCTTTTCTTTAGTTTAGAACTGGAGCTGTGAGGCTAACGATGCTAACAAACACTAGAACTCAATACTCACCCAAATAGCCCAAATCGTTTTTGTGAAAAAAAAATCTCCAAAAGTTTTAGTTCGGGACACAGTGGGCTTTCATGTTGACAGTAGACGAATGACGGCAGAACTGTCCAGTGTAGTCTGCTGAAGGTATCGCTTTAAAAGCCATTTTAAAGCTTTATTTGAACAAGAGAGCTACAATCGGGAATTCTGTGAATGGCCAGATCACAAGATCACATCATTTTGATCAAAAATATATACCACTGTTAGATATTTTGGAAACCTCTGGTTCATCAAAACACCCAAAATGGACCTGGAACTGCGACAGTTCAGAATACTTACAATGAGACACATAATGATAGCGTTTAATTTATAAAAGCTCATTTGCATATTTCAGTTTTCAAAGATAACAGTTCTGCAAAGGTCAATAATGCACTAACAATTAAAGCGGTAGCTCTACTAATAATGCCAACAATGAATGGAAGCCAGCAGCCACCAATTAGCGTGGCCTTGTGCACAATGCTATTTGGTGGCTATTGACTTTAATTCATTGTTAGCAACAGCAGACTTTTTCACTGAACCTTGCATTTAATAAACAATAAATGTGCACAACAATATACAAACAAAACATGCTCACTGTACCATGACTGACAGATTATGCTACAGAAGTTCTGTTAGCGGTGTGCACCTCATCACAGCATCTCTCAGCCTGTGGAGTGGACTGGAGCATGGTGAGTATACTGTGCAGTTTAATCGGTCCATATGAAGGACAGATCCGTGGCAGAGGTGTGTCCACTGCAGGCAGAGATCAACGCTGCTGCCCCTTCAATATGTATACATGTGTATGTGGTTCCCTGAGTGTAAGGAGTGCTGACGTTCCTTAAGAGCTGCTGTTGCACTGACTTTGGCTCACACACACACTAATACAAGACAACACATCGACCCTGACCGCACTCAGCAGAGCTAGAATGACTACAGACACAGGAAAACACATACAATCAGCAAATACACTCTGAACACGTCACTCTATACAACAAAAGATCGCATAACCAAAAAAGAGTATTATTAATATTATAACAGTGTATATATGGGTATGAAAGTATGAAACTGATTTTTAAAACAATAAGTAATACAGAATTCTAAAACAGAACAAGAAAAACTCAACAATAATAATAGTAATAATGATAATAATAATAATAATAATAATAATAATAGCTGTAGTACACTGAAACAATGTGTACAGTGGCTTCACATGAATGAAAAACATCACATAAACACACATTAATGTGAAACCGATGAACACATTTGATTAAAGTAAAATCAGAGGTAGTAATAGCAATAATAAGTAAAAGCAGTAGTGCCAGCAGCAGTAATAGTGGTAGTAGCAGCAGTAACAGTAGTAGTAAAAGCAGTAGTAGTAACAATAGTAGTAGGACCAATAGTGGTAGTAACAACAGTGGTAGTAGCAGCTGTAATAGTTGTAATAGCATTAGTAGTATGGCGATTACAGTAACAGTAGCAGTAACAGTAGTAGAAATAGAAATAGTAGTAGCAATAGTAATAGCAGTGATAGCAGCTGTAGTAGTACCAAAAGTAACAGTAGTAGTAGTAGTAGTAGTAACAGTAGTTGCAGCAGTAGTAGTAGTAATCGTAGCAGTTGTACTGGCAGTACCAGTAATAATAATAATAATAATAATAATAATAATAGTAATAACAATAGCAGCAGTAATAATAGCAATAGCACCAGTAACAGTAGTGGCAGTAGCAGTATTAGTAGTAACCACGGTGGTAGTAACAATAGAAGCAGCAGTAGTAGTAGTGATAATAGCAGTAGCAGTAGTAATTACAGCAGTAGTAGCAGTAATAGTAGTAATAGTGACAGCAGTAAGACTTATAATTGCAATCGCAGTATCAGCAGTAGTAGTAAGGCAATAGCACCACTAACAGCAGCAGCAGTGTTAGTAGTGACAGCGGTGGTAGTAACAATAGTAGTAGAAGCAGTAGTAATAGTGATAATAGCAGTAAATGCAGCAGCAGCGGTAATAACAGCAGGAGAAGCAGCAGTAGTAACTGCATCAGTAGTAGCAGTTATAGCTGCAGCAGCTGTAGTGATAGTAGCAATAGTTGTAGCAGTAAGAGTAGTAATAGTAACAGCAGTAAGAGTAGTAATAGCCATAGTAGTAACAGTAGTAGGAATGGTAGTAATAGCTGTAGCACTAATAGATGTAGCAGTAGCAGTAAAAGCAGCAGCAGCTGTAGTAACAGTAGTAATTGCAGTAGCTGTGGTAGCAATAGCAGTAATAATATCAATAATAGCAGCAGGAAAGGTAGTAGTAGCAGTAATAGCAGTAGCAGTGCAGCACCTTTTATGTGTAAAATGTGTATTTTTTCACCTTTTGTTTATAAAAACGTGTATTTTTTTTTACATTGTGTAAAATGTGTTTTTTCCCTTTTGTTTATAAAAACGTGTTTTTTTTTACATTTTGTGTAAAATGTGTATTTTTTAACCTTTCATGCATTAAATTTTTTTTTTACCTTCTATGTGTAAAAGTGTGTATTTTGTTACCTTTTGTGCATAAAAATGTTTTTCTTTTACCTTTTATGCATAAAAATGTGTTGTTTTTAACCTTTTGTGTGTAAAAATGTGTATTTACTTACCTTTTATATGTAAAAAATTGTATTTTTTTACCTTTTGTGCATAAAAATGTGTATTTTCTTACCTTTTGTGCATAAAAATGTTTTTCTTTTACCTTTTATGCATAAAAATGTGTTGTTTTTAACCTTTTGTGTGTAAAAATGTGTATTTTTTTTTTACCTTTTATGTGTAAAATTGCTTCACCGAGTGCACAAACAGATCAGGCATAAATGAAACACCAATGAACAAGAATCATCTCCGAAATAACTCCTCCATAACATCTCACCACACACTAACAACAACAAACATCAGTCAAAAACAATAACAACATCAGTCAAGTGGAGCGTTAGTTATTCAGGGAGTTTATTGAAATGTAGTCCAGACACATGAGAGGTCCAACA
Organism: Colossoma macropomum; assembly: GCF_904425465.1. Classification (NCBI taxonomy): domain Eukaryota; kingdom Metazoa; phylum Chordata; class Actinopteri; order Characiformes; family Serrasalmidae; genus Colossoma; species Colossoma macropomum. The sequence goes on from NW_023494795.1 coordinate 7,631,463, forward strand.
ATCAGGATACAGGGCACAGGGCAGGGGAAAAAAAAACAGGAAATGAAATACAAGCTCATCTCTCAAAGCTCACTGATAGTGTTGATTTATGGACTCTTCATACGGCACTGACAGTAACAAACGTAGAACCCTGTTGACTTCCGCTGAAAGTGAAATGCCCATAAAACTGAGATAGTTTTACTCAGACATGATGATTTTTTTTTAGCATATAAAGGATTTAAAAAATTAAAAAACAACATTTCTTTCTGTTTTCTTTACTCTTTAAACGTCTCAATCATTAACAAAGAAAATGGTTAATAATTATTAAACTACGTTCAGCATTTGGAAGAAATTCAGGTGTCTGTGCACACATCTGTGTCAGCATCAACTTCGTTAAGCAAAGCTGCTACTGGCTAAACTCGTCGTGACGGGTCGGCCACGCGTCCACCGACAGCGAATGCATAATCACATGTGGTGTTGGTGTCAGTTAGTCAAATTACACAATAATAAATTCTTCTGTACATGCTTGCTGTGCAAATAAAGGTTGAGTAAACAGAATATATTATTATGCATATTAACCAGTGCTTCATACATACATCTCCAAACATACTCGGACTGTTGGTTTTCACTATGCCTTGATATTGTGTATTATTTTATCTAGGTTACAACAGTTCGTCTTCTCGGCTTTGTGTACACATTCACACCATCTGACCGCTCGGTAAACAGCACACTATAAGTACATACACAGACTCTTTTACTTGCATTGTACTGTAGTAATGAATGATAACTTATAACGTAAACCATACGCGTGAAACAAGTATTGCTGGTCGTCTTTGCTTGATTACTCCCTCGATTAAGAAGTAAAAAGTATAAAGGACCTGTATAAGCCTACAGAATGTATGGCAACCATGTCTTGGTCATTTCTAGAGTATATTCAGAAACCAGCTGACTCCTCCTTGCTCCGCCCACATGTGACCTTTCGTCGCAACTGTTGCTAGGCTTTACAGAACATTGGGCAAAAACCTATTAAATCTGAAGAGAAGCTGTAATGCAATTCAATTACCAACAATAAACAATCGGCAACAAATATTTCCGATGTTGGTTTTTCGTTTACATTTTCAAAGTGACTCCCAAGCTAAAGTGAGTTAACCACTTAACCTGAGGAGGGCAGTAATGACAGTAATGCTGAACCTATATGAAAAAAGAACAGTTCTGACTTTGACCACCAGGAAAGAAACCATGCTGGTGTTATGGTGTATGCAACATCAACTCACTCCATCAATCACTGCTGTCTCAGCTGTTGGCATGGCAACAACCAACATGACGGATCAGCTGTGTCTCTCCTACGTTTTGAAATTACATGAAAGATTTTTTGTGGTTTAGCGGGATGGTCGTCAAAAAAGTACATAGCTTACATTATTGATCGTTTTTTTATTGTCGATTTTTCTTTTATATTTTCAAAGTGATGTCCAAACTAAACAGCTTAACCTAAAGAGGGCAGCAATTTACTTGTAGTGTTGTACCTATATGAGCAGATGGTGAAGGAAAAAGAACAAAGCATTTTCACAAAATGATGGATAAAGCTGAGGAAGGACAACGCTACCTGCGACCACCGGACAAGAAAACACACTGAAGCAGCAGAACCATCAGTAAATGGACAAAGTTACCACCTCGTAGCCACTTCTTTTCCAAATGCCTATAAGAAGATAACTTTCTGCCCGTTTTTTGTTTTCCACAGTGCAAACAGATTGACCAAATTTCTAAATCATATCATATCGGTGTGCACAGGTGCGACTGCGTAAACTGAGGACGACTGCGTGAACCGAGGTCGACTACGTAAACTGAGAGCCACTGCGTAAACTGAGGGCGACTGCAAAGGTGAAGACGCCATGCACACTGAGCTGTGCCAAAAACAGTCTCTGTCAGTGTGCAGCAGCACATAGCGAAGCAGGTAGCCTAACAACTAACTTCACTACCTTTTATTTGTGTCAACAGAAGATGTTATGCTATAGGTCTCAGTATCAGCGTCAGGAAATAAGTGGTTTAGTGTCATTACTAGGTCTTAGTACTGTATGTACGTTATATCCTCTCTTTGTTGGTTCCCCTCAACTGTCAGAGCAAATTTGCACCTCTGCCGGTGAGCAAAGCTTCAGGTCTAAATTTCCGTATTGTTCACTTGTGGCAGGTTCGTTGTTTCAGAATAGATCAGATGTACTTTCCTTCTTGTTTACTTCAATATCCCTCTCAACACGCCTCCTTTACCAACAATTAGCAACAGCAGCACCGTCCAGTTGGGTATCATTTTAAATCAAGCTCTGCATTATGTAGTGATTAAACAGAGTCTGCTCAATTTCTCATTTTGACCGAGTGGGAATTTTGCCAACGTTCTTTCAAGTTTGTCCAACCTCGCAACAGCTATGCAAGACACAGTTGTGGGCGGAGCATGGATAGGTCAGTAGAGTGCACATGGAGCATCACAGTCGTATGTCCAGACAGTTGGCATGTCTCTGTGGCCTTTTGTTTCGGTTTGACACTCTTTGGAAGTAAATATGGAAAATTTGGTAAGACTTTACTGGAAAGGTGTCTACATAACACATTCATAACATTTTAAACCAAGATTTATAAGGTATACATTTTATATGACATTAATAAGGTCTACTATGTCATTTTATTTTTATAAAATCCTTTTTTTATTTTGAAAAAGTATATTATTTTCAGTAAAATGCCTCATTTCTGGACAGCCAAAATAAAAATGACCTCACTTTATTCCTTTGGTCATTTAGTGCTTTGACTATGGTGGTGTGTCTAAGTGTCAAAGCACTTAATGACCAAAGGGGTAAAGCGAGGTAATTTTTTTTTTGGCTGTCCAGAAATGAGGCGTTTTACTGAAAATAGAATAAAAAAAAATCTTTTATTTTGAAAAATCTCAGTTAAATGACCTAATACTTCATGTTAATATCATGTAAAACATGTATGCCCTATAACTGTTGATTTAAACGTTCATGAACATGTTATGAAGCGTTTATGTAAGATGTTGTGCTATGTAGACACCCTTCAAATAAAGTGTTACCGAAAATTGAAACCTTATGTGTTGTATTTAAATCACTTTAGTACTACAAAGCTAAAAAAGAGCATGAAACCTCTTTTCTGCTGCAGTTCTGAATTGGGAGCTAATAAGTGTCAAATCGGTAATGGTTAAGGCCAGGCGCATGTTAATTGGTCTTCAATATTCATCATCTAGCTCACATAATTGCACAGAAGTTGGCCTCAGCTTGGCACCACATTCAAGTGCAAAAAAAAAATGTATATATTATAATAATAACAATCTAACTAAAACTGGCTATGAGCCAAATGAATGACTACAAACGTCAACATTGCACAAAAAAGTCGCTTTCCTGGAGCAAGTCTTATATTCTTTCAGTGCAGTAATGAAGTCTTCTCTCATGTGCAGCTTAAGCAACTCAATCCGAAGAGCTTCATAAACAACTTACGAGATGAATCAACACTAGAACTGCGCCTTTTTGGAGTGGTCATGCTGGTCTTTAACAGTAAACGTCCCATATGATTCAGTGATGCGGTGAAATTTAAGCGATGGTTTCAAGAAAACCAAAACGTACAGTTTCCCCCTCATCCTGATTGAGGTCGGTCAGCCAAGACATATTTGGTGTCCGAAGTTTGCTTGTTTAGTTTTGCACTGGAGCTATGAGGCTAATGTAGGTAACAAGTAAAGCTTATCGCGGTTGTCGGAACAAAACCTTTCTCAAAAATGGCAACTTTACAGGAGAAGGAAAAAACCTACGATACTTTTAATGTAAGTCAATGGAACCAGACGTTTTTCCGAGTCATTTTGGGCCGTTTCTTTTGGTCCGTTCCTCATGAAATTTACACACAATGTAAAGGGCAACAGGCATTTTCAACCTATGCCAAAAACTGAAAAATGACAAAAATGGAGATTCGAGGTTTTGTTCCAACAGCAGCGATATTCTTCACAATTGGCATAATGCACACAAAACTAAAGAAGCAAACTTCAGACACCAAATGTGTTGCCTACATTTGGAGTAAGGGGGAACTATAGCTTTAATGCTAACATTGCTAATCTTTGATAAAAACTTGAGTTGTGAAATGAGATCATGCTAACTGGCCCCCTACAGTTCACTGTAAGCAGTTTTTTGGGTGGAATACTCCTTTATACCAGATAAAGAGCACACCCAAACCCCACCATCACCGAAGGTTTGTGGACACCCAGCTTTTCAAGGCTAAGCAGGTTTATTTAGAGGTGAAACAGTATCACACGTATAAATATTAGTAATAACACCTTTAAAACTATTAAATTGTAAAGTATAATCCTTTAGTAATTATAGCTGCTGCACACTTTTCAGAATGCCCTGAAAAACTGGCATTTCGTACGAACAAAAGTGGAGAGGCGTTATTAGAGGCCAAGGGCCTCATTGTGCAAATGAACTTGGTTCTGATTGGCTGCCCTGTTTTGTGCCTCATTAAAAAAAATGTCCAGGCTGTAACACTCCTTATAACTTCGACAAATGGGCGGAGCTAAACTGCTGTAGCCTGAATAAGTGTTATGTATATGTAAATGTATATGTATTTTTTATGACATCACAAAAAATGAATTCAAAATTAGCTGTTTGTACATCTTAGCTTTTTCATATGGACTCTATGGACTCAGGAGTAAATGGTATGCTTTGAAACTTTAACAATGTTTACATACTACAGGGAGATTCACTCGAAAGAGGCCCCAAATATTCTGTTGTAACTCCCGTTAGGACGAAGCAATCTGAACCAAAAAAATACGCTACATACCTTGATGTATGTGTAATCGATTGCATTACATGCCATGCTGGAAGTGATCACCGTTTTCTGCCAGACACATGAAGGGGTACGGGGGTATGCACTCTAAAGTTGCAAATGGAGGTTAAACGTTGCGGCGGCTGTCCGGCACCTACCTACCTCATCGCTCAGACGCAGGGGCATCCCAGCTTGTTCGAAGCTCCATATATTAAGGAGCACATTGCACATTGTTTCGTTCAGATTGCTTCGTCCTAGTGAGAGTTATTACAGAATATTCAGGGCCTCTTTCGAGTGAATCTCCCTGTACATTAAACTCACTTTAAACAAAGTGAGAAAATCTGATTATACAGAAAAAAGGTCCTTTACTAGTATTACAAATTGAAATGTTAATTTATTTAGAAACATATTTTTGAAAAGCTTGGTGTCCTGACACGTTTGGAAAGCGGAGTGTATCCAAGTGGGGGTGGGGGCGGGGGCGGGGGCGGGGCGGATAATGCTCAAACTCAAATTTCTTGGAAACAGCAGGATATCGAGGAACGATGTGGAAATGCATTCAGAACGTGAACTTGCTTTTACACTGTGGCAGGGTGTGTAGTGTGAAAGACGCTGCAGGATCAGGGATTCGTACGTCGCGCTGCTACGTGTTTAGGCGTTTTCTTTGGGCTTTAAAGTTCATTACCTGAATGTTCCAGATCCCCACTGACAGGTCTGGAGCTCTGCTTTTCTTTTTGTGGGTGGGGTGGAGGGGGTGGGGGTTTCAGGCTGAGTGGAGACGTCCTGCAGGTGACGAGTCTTGAAAATGAAGATGATCAGAAAAACAAGGTCCTTCCTCAGAAACACACAGACACTCAAACACTCACACGTCCAGTTCAACTCAGCTCGCAGTCCAGTCAGTCCTACAGGTGACCTTTCACCTTCACGGTATTTTTATTTAGGCCAGTCCACTCGAGAGAAGAAGGGATGAGATTTTATATCCTCCACTCCAGATACTCCTGACCCCAACCTCTCCACCGGGTTATACTGCAACAACTAGAGAAAGAGAGAGAGACAGAGAGAGAAGGAGAGAGAGCAAGCAAGGAAAAGTCAAAGCAAAAAGGGAATGAAAGAATGTGAGAGGAAAGAGAGGGAGTAGAAAAAGGAAAAGACAGAAAGAGAGCAAGAGAAAGAAAGAATGTGAGAAAAGAGAGACGGAGCGAGAACAAAAAACAAGATATAAACAGACAGCAAGAGATAGAGAAAGAAAGTGAGAGCAAGGGACAGAAAAAAGTGCATGGAAATGAGAAAGAAGACATAAAGGAGAGAAGGAAAGAAAATGAGCATGGAGAGAATGGAGAGAAAAAAAGGGATAACAAGGAAAAAGAGAAAGCAAGCAAGAGAGCCAGGAAAAGAACAAAAAGACGAAAAGAACAGCAGAAAAAAATTATGAAGTAGGCAGATATGACAGTAGGAAGAAGCAAAAGAAAGAAAGGGGGGAAAAAAGAAAGAAAGAAAGAAAGAAAGAAAGAAGAAAAAGAAAGAAAGTGAGAAAACAGGCAGAGAGAGTGAGAAAAATGAAAATATAGCAAAGGAAAGAGAAAGAAAGCAAGAGCAAGGAAAAGGAACAAAAAGAAAGAAAGAAAGAAAGAAAGAAAGAAAGAAAGAAAGACCAAGAAAGGAAGAAAAGAAAGAAAGAAAGAAAAGACCAAGAAAGGAGAGAGCAAGAAAAAGTGAAACAAAGAAGGAAGAAAGGAACAAATGAGAGAGAGAGAAAAGATTGAAAGAGATAGTAAGGGTAAGAAAGAAAGAAAGAAAGAAAGAAAGAAAAAAGAAAGAAAGAAAGAAAGAAAGACAGAAAAGGTAGAGGGAGCGAGAAAAAGGAAAATATAGCAAGGAAAAGAGAAAGAAAGCAAGAGAGCAAAGAAAAGAAAGAAAGAAAGAAAGAAAGACAGAAAAGGTAGAGGGAGCGAGAAAAAGGAAAATATAGCAAGGAAAAGAGAAAGAAAGCAAGAGAGCAAAGAAAGAAAGAAAGAAAGAAAGAAAGAAAATACCAAGAAAGCAGAGAGAGCAAGGAAAAGTCGCAGAAAGAAGGTAGAAAGAAAGGAAGAAAGTGTGAGAGAGAGAAGGAGCAAGAGAAAGGAAAAGATTGAAAGAGATAGTAAGAGTAAGAAAGAAAGACAGAAAGAAAGAAAGAAAGAAAGAGTTTATCTAATGAAACACTGCAGCGCTGAGATAAACAGAGTAAGGTCTGAACTCAGAGCTCTGATAACAACGCGCTGCTATTAGTCTGTTCAAACACACAACGATCGTATCGCTGCTTTTGTTTGTCACAGTAACTTTGTTTCTCCATATCTATGCAAAAGAGGGGAACATCAGTGTGAAATCCAACAACAGGGAGCAGCACAGGATTTCTGAAAAATCCCAAAAGCTCACGGAACATTCCATGTTTTTCCGTTGGCTGGAAGCTGCGGACTCGCCTGGCGCGGCCAGTATCTGTGTGTAGGCGTGAAGAGGATCGTGTACCTGCTCCAGCAGAGACCTGGCCTCCTCCGACACGGAATCCGGAATGTTCAGGGACGTGTGTCTGCTGATGCCCGCAGGATGGCACTGATGGAGAGACTAGACACAAACACAAACAACAGCATTTCATTCGTTTATTTACCTCTTACATTTAAATACGTAGCACTTTTTAACACTGTCCCAAAAGCAGCTGTTCAAAAATCACCCCAGTGACTCGAGTCTTGACTCAGACTCGCAACACAGAGGGTCGGCACTTGACTCTGAATCATACCACAGAGGTGCAAGACTCAACTCAGATTAACATCTCAGAGACTCAAGACTCGACTTGGACTCACACCCCAAAGACTCGAGGCCTGACTCGGACTCGCACCTCAGACACTCAAGACTTGATTTAGAAAATCAACTCAAAATTCAACTCAGACGTGCACCTCGAGACTCGACTCCCATAGACTCAAGACTGGACTTATCCTCGTACCTTAGGACCTGACTTGGACACGCACCACAGAGACTCAAAACTCGGCTCGCACCCCAGAGACTTGAAACTCAACTCTCACTCGCATCTCAGAGACTCGAGACTCGACTCTGATATGTACCTCTGAGACTCGACTTGGATCGCAAAGAGTCAAGACTCGATTTAGACTCACACCCCAGGCACATGAGAATCAACTCGGACTCACGCCACAGAGACTCGAGACTCGACATGGAACTGCACAACAGACTCAACTCTGACTCACACCACAGAGACTCAAGACTCAACATGGAACTGCCCAACAGAAACTTGACTCCGACTCACACCACAGACACATGAGGCTCGACTCAGACTTACAAAACAGAGACCTGAGACTTGAGTCACACTTGCACCACAGGGACTCAAGATTCGATTCAGACTCTAGAGCCTCGAGACTCCGACTCATCCTTGCATCCCAGAGACTCGAATCAGACTCGTACCTCGAGACTCAAGTTGGACTTGCACCCCAGAGAATCAAGACTTGATTCAGAGCCACACCACAGAGATTCGAGACTTGACTCAGATTTGCAACTCAGAGACTCAAAACTCTGTTTGGACCCCAAAGACCCAAGACTCAACTCAGACTTGCAGAACAGAGACTCAAGACTCCACTCTCAGTCTCATCTCAGAGACTAGAGACTTGACTCTGATATGTACCTCAGAGACTCCAGACTCGACTTCGACCCCAAAGACTCGAGACTCGACTCGGACTTGCACAACAGAGACTCAAGACTCAACTCTGAACTGCACCACAGAGACTCGACTCGAACTCACACCACAGAGACACGAGACTTGACTCGAACTCACACCACAGAGACATGAGACTTGACTCGAACTCACACCACAGAGACTCAAGGTTCAATTCAGACCTGCACCCCAGAGACTCGAGACTCAACTCTTACTTGCAGCCCAGAGATTTGACACTTGAATCGGACGCACATCTTGGGACTCAACTTGGACCCGCACCCCAGAGAATAGAGACTTGACTCGGACTCACACCACACAGACTCGAGACTCGACTCTGACTCAAACCCCAGAGACATGAGTCGCACTAGTCTCATACAGCTGCTGGCTCTGCACTGCAGGCAAGGTCTAATCTACCATCTCTCCCTCTTAAAGTACCTGTGAGCATGTGTTTGTATGTGTGGTCTCAAGGGCCTGAGAGTGAATTCACTGGCAATACATTACAAATTATGTTTGTATTATAGTTAAAAAGCTGCTTTAGGGTGAAAGCGATAATGATAATGGTCTGTGTGTGTGTGTGTGTGTGTGTGTCTGTGTGTGTGTGTGTGTGTGTGTGTGTGTGTGTGTGTGTGTCTGTGTGTGTGTGTGTGTGTGTGTGTGTGTGTGTGTGTGTCTGTGTGTG